>NW_015374114.1:0-50408 GCF_001272555.1 Dufourea novaeangliae | reverse complement strand
CTAAAGCACCGGTAGTCAACCAGCCGTGCCCCGTTACGTCACTATCTCTGCGTCGCAATTTCACCAGGTGTCCCTCCCTCTTGTTTTTCTCTCCTTCTACTTGGCAAGCGGCGCGGAACGATCGTGTTCCGACCACCCATTTTCGTGCCTCTCCCTCTAGCTTCCTTCGTTTATTGGCCGACTGAAATTCTCCCAGTCAGTCTCTTTTTCAAACGGTTTCGTTACTTCTGGCCAGATATATATCTGGCTAGATACATACGTCAGCGTGAAATCTGATGCTTTGCACTTGATGACGATGATTTGCATAGGCAAGGAAGTCATTAGCCTCAGGGGATTTGAACTCTGTCGCTTTTCAGTCGGGAGATTCGACGTTTGAGGATTTTTAGGAGGACCCAAAGGATAATCTAGGTTAATTGGAGGACCAACTTACGTCCGTCAGAGGTTACTGAAGTTCTTTAAGGATTTCCAGAGGTCCCTAATAAATCATTGAAGCTTTTTAAAGAATTACACTGGTACTCGCAAGGGGCCTCCTCGGTCTCTAAAGTGGCCACAATGTCCTCATGGCAGTACCAGAATATTCGAAGGGTTTCCAAAGGTCCTCAACAGGTTATCGAACCTTTTTGAATGATGACACGGGTCTCTGACGTCGCGACATATTTCGAACATTCCTTTATTTTCCTTTTTCGTCTCCTGTTTGCCGAGGAATTTATTCGTTCCGTCGAATCACTCTGAGAAATGTTTACCGTGCGCGAGACGCGTGTGTTTTGTTGACTCTTTCAAACCAGCCATGTGTTCTCGTTCGCTTTGTTTTCGCCCTTTGCGCCGCCTTTCGACGACAGCCACTCGTGTATTTTGGCTTTCCCGTGGGTTCGACGGAAGTGTCGAATTTCCGGAAAAAGAGGTCTCGCGGCGCAAAATTGCCAATTCTCGTTCGAGTCCCGCCTCCTCCCTCTCGTCATCCCATTCCGAGCACGCAATTGCGTCACGCTCGTGTTCGTTTCGACGATTTCGTCCACGCCAGCAACTTTTCTATTCCGTGTGATTCGTGAAATTCGATAAAAAAGAAATACAGCACACAGAATATTCATTTATCACGGATGCGCGCACGGTTGTCTGGTTCACGCAGTCCAGCAATCGATAAATTAATAAAGAACTTTACCCTGGTGCTCTGTGCTGCGAGTATTTATCAAGAATGTACTGTAAACGGATTTTGTTACAGTTTAATTATCGTGGAGTTATCCCCACCCGGTTCCTGTAACTGCTTCCACGGAACGGCAGCGTCCACGTTATCTGTGCTAACACACACATTGTAAATTAGTTCTTCGACGTGGGTATATTCTATGGGTATATAACTAAATACCTTTTCCGTCAGCGTGGCCACTGTAGAAGAAACTGGAGTACAAATTTGATCTCACGGTTTATCCTCCGCCACGGTAATTGTCCTCGAGGTGTAATGAGGTAGGGACAGGAGACGGGGCGAGAGGAAAGGGGTGTGGTTGCGTCAAGGGAGAGGAGATAGGATCGCTCCGTAGGATCTCATCTCGGCGTCGTCTCATCGGCACGCAACCGGCCGGAAAAACGGATTCCTCTCTCGCAGGCCGAGATCCGAGGCGAAAAAGGCTTCGATGGCTCCGAGAATTACCCTCGCGAAAAGCCTGCCTGGGGCAGGGGGTAGGGGAGGGAGGAATAAAGAGACCAAGAAAAATGCGGAGGAACGCGAGATTGGAATATGCGCTTAACCCTTTCAATCCTGAATTATTTAAAAGTTACCAAATAATTATTTTTTTTTGTACTTTTCTGTATGTTACATAACACGTGAATAATTCACTTTAACAGTTTCCATTAAAGTGAACCCTCGATGACTTATATATTTTATAAACTAATGACCATATGTGGCTGAAACAAATATCATTGGCTTCAGAGTCCCAAGCTCTGTGACTGTGCGATACCTCATTAAAAAAACAACACATGGGAACTTGTCCTTGTTAGTGTCGTGGAGCCTTCGAACACTTATGCAGGATTTACTGTACTATCAAAATAACTTTTTTTTACAGTTTATAGTATTGATAAACCTTACCCAAAAGTAGTACTAGTCACTATTTGTATTCGTTTCTTTCTAATTAATTTCTAAAGAAAAGTTACGTTTTTTCCATATTTGACTGTCTAGTCCCCTCGAAGGCTTCCTCTGGTCGTTTCACACTGGCCGCGAGTTTTAATATTTCGAGACGAGCAATTAAAAAGTTTAAATCGTTTCCGTCTCGAAGTTGTTTTCGCGGGAATCGCTGCAGGCTTACGAAACCAGCGTGAAAGAATGGGAAAAAAACTCGGTCGAGAAAATGGGAGTTATCTTCGTCCTGTCTGCATTTCCACGTGGTTATTTCGAGGGGGACGAGGGAGAGCACTTTCGAAAGTTCGCGATGGTACCGCGTGTAACTCTTTGCTGTGGCCGCGAGACAAGATCGAATGCCTTCGCGACGTGAATACCGTTGTCGGAGGAATGGCGAGGAATATTCCTGGAGATTTCAAATTCTAATTCAGCCAGAGTTTCGAAAGTCAGTTCCCGCTGGGTGTGCCCTCGGGGACGTTTCATATCTCTGTCCACTTTTAATGTTCCCTCTTCATTTGTTATTTAGACCGTCGTATAAAAGAATCTGCATTGTCATGTTCGTACGAAGGGGTCGACCAGTACCCTATTTTCTCGTCAATGGTTATTTATTTATTCTGAGGAAGTTGAAACCTTATGTTGTTTGAATTACATTGGCTTTCATTCTCGAACTTTCAGTTCATACAGTGCAGAAATCGAGAAGTTCCTCTGAGCTTTTAGTTGTCACAGAACCAACCGGAAATAGGATAGTCTCGATGAGTGCGACGTACTCGGGTCCGTTTCGAAGATTTTAAAACCCGAAGCCGAACCTCTGCTCAACGTTTACTCTGTTTTGAGTGGTTCCAAAGGGGGAACCCCCAATGGTGGGAGTAACGCCATTGCTCCTGTCGCACTCATCGAGGACCCACTGTATTACTTTATTGTAGCACGCAACTTCATTTAATCATTGATTCTTCGATGGGGGTATATTGTATGATTTTTTCATTAAAAAATCAGCCATAAACCTGGAGACCTCTACTTGTCAATGCAGAGGAGATTCGATTCATTACGGTCTTACCGTGCCAATGGCTGTTAATTGAATCGTTTTCAATTGCTCCCTCGAAATCCATTCTTCGTCCAGAGAAACGACGTGTAATCTCACGAAATCGTTGCAAGTCGATCCAACTGGAGCGCTCTCTCGGCTTCTAAAATAAACGCTTCAACGTCCCCGTTTAATCAGCCCGGCTCCCCTAGATTATCCCATGGACCGTTTGGACAGTAAATCTACTTTCTCGCTTTGTCTTTCGTAAATACACTTTTCGATTTAACTTCCGAAAATTCGTCGGAGCAGGTGTCGCGTGTGTTGGAACTTCAGATCGATCGGTAAACGGTGTCTGTCTCTTCTGTGGTCCGTGCAAAAAGTGTTCCGCGAACGACACGTGGAAGGGGAACGTTTAAACGGCTGCATCGTGTCGCTTTCGTCCCGTGTATATATGGGGTCGTTTTAAATTAAGCAAAGTTTCATTCACAGCGGTTTCGTTAATGAGTTACGGAACATGAACGCGTGGCCCTCGTCCCGTCGCTGTGGAAACTTCCCCTCGAGTCTATATTCGGCTCGGCGAAATCGATGCCTCTGTTCGTCGATTAACCCTCGCTCGAGTCAATACGAACTGTCGACATCGTTGGATCATTCGTGACCCCGACGTTTCACGATCATCTATACATATATGTGTATAGAAATAGGCTTTGTGGTAAATTTTGTTTTATTTGTCTCATTTGTTTCACGAAAACAGAATGTAGATGTTCGGTTATGTGTTAAGATTAACGTCGTGCTTAAATAGAAATCGTGTAGTTTCATCAATTTTTGTTGGAGTATGTTCCATTGAAACTAGTGTAAAGCTGCGTCTACACTGTATAGCAAAAAAAGCGTTATATAACTTCGCCTTA
Source organism: Dufourea novaeangliae (assembly GCF_001272555.1). Lineage (NCBI taxonomy): Eukaryota > Metazoa > Arthropoda > Insecta > Hymenoptera > Halictidae > Dufourea > Dufourea novaeangliae. The sequence continues at coordinate 46,378 of NW_015374114.1, read as the reverse complement.
GAACATGTTGTCCAACGGTGTAAAATCTCTCACATTATTTTCAATTTATGTTCTGTACGAAGAAAATGTGATGTTTCGTAAAAATTCCATATTACAGGCAATCTTTCTTACTTCATAGTAACATAAACGTTGTTCATGAAGCTTCGATATCTCTTGAACAATATTTATTTCAGACTTTCGTCTATTTCGTAATGCCTTGGAATATTCAGTACACATTCTATAAGTATGCCCTAGTACTTCGCGCAGTTACGGCGACTTTACTATACTTGTGAGCGAGGAGTGTCATATCGTCTTCCTTAGAACGCTTCGTTACCACATAAACAATTCGCTTGACTGGTATTGATCGTCGGGTCACCAGTGACCCGGCCGCAGGACGAGAGGCCAGAATTGAACGATTCAATGAATCCCCTCTTGACGAGTCGACTATTTCCCGATTCTCGCCGAATTTTCCGTCCAATCGATCCCCGTCTCTCGTCGTTTCCGTGGGTGGCTCTCGACGAATCGTTCAAATTATCCACGACAAAGACGCGACTCCAGCCACGCGTATCTGAACAGTGGGGCTGAGAGCGAGGTCTTTGCGTGCAATTACACGAGACTGTTCTCCGGGGCGGTCTCTCTCGATTAATTGCGCACGCGATATATATCCCGCCGCAAGTGGATGCAGTTTTCTCCGGGGCCGCTAGCGTAATTATCAATTAACTCGCTGCCCTCGTTAAGTGGAACCTTTAACGACATTATTCCGCGTACCTTCGCGTGTGCTCGCTGTCCGTTCGACGTTGTATAATTTCATCGGAGTAATTTCGCCGAGCTTCACCCTCCGACTTTTGATTCCTTTTCCTCATCCGCACCCCTCTAAGCATCCTTTCGCTCCACTTATTTTTTCTTTTTTCGTAGTTGCTGCTAACGAGCTAGATTTCATATTTCGAACGATCAAGATTACTTTCCTTTGACAAAGCAATAGGGATGATCATTTTAAACAGTCGATGAGATTAAACAATTGTTTGTTGAGTGTCTAGTCATTCGAGAAGAAGTATTAGTTTATTAGAAATATTGGAAATTCTCTACGTTTAATCGATTAGAAACGGCGAAATACTTTCTTCTTATCGTTTATTCGTTATTTGGAACTCCTTATCCGAATTATGATTTTGCCCCGTCTCTACCGCCTAGTAGTGGAGATCACGTACAAGCAGTTAACGTAGACCTCTTTGCGAGCATTTATCGCGGAATTTATTGTAATTCCGTTGAAATAATCGATTTGAGGTTTCTTTCTTCGATTCGTCCATCGTCCTAGCAACGTTCCTTTTTCTTCCCAGTCCTCAGCTTTCTTTCCACGGCTACTATTAACGAGCCCGTGGTCTCGAGCGAGTTCCGAGCTTGTTAGTCTTTGGAAGCATAGCGTATCGACGGCTTTTCACGGTGGATACGTGTTTCTCGCGAGTAGTACACTTAGAACTGTGGCCAGCTATTGGTTGAGGGGCCTCGGCTCTTCCCCGAGATACTTGGAGAAATGCAACGGGAACTTCGGTGATTACTTAGTCCGCCCGGAGTGGTATCGATGCTGAGCCACGACGTTACTTATTTACCGAGCAACGTGTACCGCTGCTGTTTCATGCGATTCCCTTTTCTCGGAGAGTTTTTCCGAGCGCGTCGGCGGGACTAGCCTTTTGAAAATATCCTCCAACGACTTCTGTATACCGGGCGGACCTATAATTTTCAGCACTTGGAATATTCACGTTATTTTTAGAGTTAAAAATTATATATATTTTTATATATTATCAATTTCGGTATATTCGTTCTTTTATAATCGAGGTGAAATATTGTTTTGCTGGTATAAACATTTAAGATTTAGAATAAATGTAACACTTGTCATAAGAATAGAATTCCTTTTCTATCTGGGAAAATATTAACAATAAAGTAATTCTTAAGAGTGAAGTCGTAAAAGAAATCGTATGGCAAGGGGTTAAGTCTCTGGATGGGGGTAGCTGGCGTCGTTCCCGTCGATTCGACGAACATATCGAAACGTGTCGCCGAGTGTGGGCGCGGCGGTGACACGTGAAAAGGTTAACGGTGTCCCACATCGCCGTTAATAAATGAACGTATGAAAATCGATAGACCGACCATCCGCTTCGTGGATATACACGAATAGTGGCTCGAGTTGTGTGGCCGCCGTTTGCTGCTGCTTTCTCCTCGTAATTCTAGCCCGATCGTATTTTTAAACGAGTTTGTCCATTTCCGATCCCCAGTTCAATTTAAAGCTTTTCCTGGTTCGCGACCAGATCGAACATTATAAAAATGATCCAAGGTGAACTTCGTATGGCTCGACCAGTTTCACTGCCAAGAGTACATTTCAAGAGGGTGATCCTTGGCAGAAAATTAGTGACGTAAGTCGAGATAACGCATCTACTACTCGACACGATTGAAGACAACGCGTCTACTAGTCGTCGTTTACCACAGAAACTGCAGCCATTGGCTGTGTTAGACTGCAATAATAGCAAGAGTAGGTTTAGATTGTTTGTGTGAATTTTTATACTATTGCTGCGACACAAATTGGGATTACAGCTTATTAGAGTTTTACTAGTTGTTCTGAATTGTTCTTAATTGTTTTATCTGCGCTAGTTTGTAAACTGAGAAAACTGAGTTTAATCCTTTCACTGTAACGCACTCACGGAACTTCTTTTCGAAATAATCGTATTGGAAAATCTGCTGGATATGCGTGCAATTGAATAGGACTTGGCTCGCGTGTCTGTCCATTGCATTCTGTTTCTACTTAATACCATGACCAATGCACGCGTTTCAGATTAATTTTCAATGTCGATTTTCTCGAAGATATACGTACGCACAGCTCTGCGGTGTCGGCAATGTCGCGGCCCAAATTACGATAATTATTCGCAGCTCGAAAGACATATGAGCCTAAAGCTTTTGCAAATGGATTATGGAAGCCCCAAGCATCGACCTGTCTGTCTATCTATCGAAACCTTGCAGCATGTTTTAATTGGTGCAATGAACGCCGGATAGGGGAGAGCTCTCGCACTCGGAATGTTTTTTCTCTGCTGGCTGATTCCCTTCTGAACCAAATAATTAACCCTTCTTAGACAATGTTAACGACCCAAGGAAATTCCCATTTTTCCCGAATTTTCCTCTGAATTTTTGTTATCGTTGAAGCAAGTTTTAAGACTTTGATAAGTCTTAAAACTTATAAAGGCTTTGGTAAGTCTTATAATCCAACATTCTTTTTAGATTATTTGAAAGTCTAAAACAGTAAAAAGTGTGAAAAAATATGTTTGCTTACGGAGGGTTAAAATGACGGATTACAGATTTACTATTTTACCATTACAAGATAACGGTGCTTCTGACGGAATTTACGGTGGCCTTTAATTTACTACAGATTTTATCCAACAGTATGTTATGCTAGATAGCGTTATATATTTTGTATATTACTATATTACACAATTTAATTTAGTATACATTCAATGCTGATACTCCCAGTATTAACTAAGAACTAGAATACCAAGAAAATAGAGAAACATCTGTTTTCCTGTTTATGTAAAGTTTGACAAATAGAAGTTGTATATTTGCAAGACACAACTCTCCCTCCAGCAACGAGAAAATGAAAGGTCACTGGTGTATCGCTACCATTGAATTCAAAAGACCAGGCCAGGTTGTCATTTTCTCTATTGTCACAGTCTCTCTATCTCTCTTGAGAGGGACAAGAAAAACAACATAATACTTCAAAACTAGTACACGCGTCGCGATTGCCCCCTCCCCAGAGGAGGGGACGAGAGGTTCGCCGGCTCGTCTCGGCAGCGTTTTCCGTTCGAGTCCGGCCGGAGGGTATCTGGGTTAAGTAACTAAATCAATCAACCGGGTAGGAAGCGGGGCAACGCAATTAGCAGCGAGGGGGGAGGCGTTCTACGAATCTGTCAGGTTTTAGAGAATCGTTCGTAGGGGAACGTGAGTCGTCTCGTATCGACGTTTCCATCGTAGGTACGTATATACCCGGAGGCAAGTTCCGTCCTACCAACCCATGAGAAACAACGTTTTCTCCATCCTACCCTCTTCCCCCATATAAAAAGAACTTCAGCTGCACCCAAGACCGTTTCAGTCCCGTTTATTGGCACCTTTGGTGGAAGTCGACGCGTTACGTTGTCTCCTTTGTGTGGAAAAAAGATGGAGGCTGACAATGGAAACGGGGGGTGGCCCTGTTTTCTATGCGATGCGTTCACGGATGAACCGTTCTTGTCACCCGCAGATACGATTGAGATTCACCCCCCTCTCTTCAATGGTCTGTACGCTGTTAGCCGGATATTTAGATTTTATCGTCGGTTTAGCTCACTGTAGCTCGTTATTTCTCATCGACATTGACGGCGCGACCTCTAGTTGGTACAGAATGTTCCAAGAGTCGGTGACATATTCGAAATGTATTTCAAACGGATGGTTTTTGGTTGAATAGTCCAAATGGAACTGGAGTTAAGGGGGGGGGGTATAAGGTTAAGGTTAATTACTGAAGACCCCACGGTTTAAGGTTATGTTACAAATGTACGTGTTCACACGTCACTGAATGACCAATTCGAATCTCAACGACGAATTACTATCTGAACCATGTATCCGACGATTATCATCCGTCTAACCTGGTCCATTAATTCTGTATTGCAGCAGCTCCATTCAGAGTATAGGAGCACGTACACATGGCACGAGTACACTGGGCCGCACCAAGAGCATACGGTCGTTCGTCGAGCGCCGCAACCACCGCCGACCTCGAGTAAGTTAACCCCGTTTTCTTCTTAACGTTTTCTCCATCTATTAAATACGGGGTGTTCCGTGCGACGAGGATCCGGCCGGGTACACGCCTCGTTGATGGAATTTGGGACAGTCGTGGGAGTGTCTCGAGGCGAAAGTAAATGGTTTTAGGTAGCCTGATTCTCCGTGCTATCCTTCTCATTCGTCCCTCTGCGTGCTGTGCTCTCGTAATTCTCGAGGCTCGGTCAGATGTACATGTTTGTTATACAGTTACAAAGTAATAAGGTTCATTTGAACCAACAGAGAAATGCAATTTGCGCCTGTTCCCTTTTCTACAGAGAACGTTATTACGCTCTGTCGCTAATTCTTTGTCTTCCGTTGGTATACCCTTTATTTTCTTACTGTTCTGCTTTACGTAACATCAAAGATATAGAATTATTGCTAGCCAGTAATGATAGATTGTCATGAATCAAAATTCACGTCAATGATTAAACTTTTGAAGATTCACTATTTTGTCTGGGACATTCTAGTATGTCTTTACCTGTATTCTTTGTAGATATCGAACAAATTATATCGGATCAAGAAAATTATTTCAAAAGGGAATTCTTACAAGATGTTTCTAAGATTATTGTAAGAAACGTATCTTTGATAACCGTTTAATCTCGCCTTCGAATAATCTCACTCGGTCCCAAGTCGTCTCTGATCACGAGAGACTCGGGCACGGAGCACGCTGTACAATTTCTCCTCCTCACGATCTAGTCTCATCAGTCTCCTAATCAGTACGATAGTCTCATAGCTACATCGTGGCGTAGTTGGGCTAGGTGTGTTGTCTGAGCAAAAGCCTGCAAAGAAAGTTTAATTGGACGGGGGCAAATCGGATTTCTGCGGGACCGAGAGAGGAGGCGACCCCCAGGGGGGTCGCGCGAGACGAGAAAACGAATTTGCTCAGGCATTCATACCGGTGTTGGTTAAAGGTTAACTGTCTCCACGAATTCGTTAGAATCGCGCGTGGGTCATTCGAAAAGTTCTCGTCGAAAAAAGACAACTTGCATAATTCTTGAAATATTATTATTACCGAGCTATACTCTTAATTTTGTAGACCAACGTTCTAAAAACACTCTCGAAACACTTGCATTTGAATTCGCTATCTAGTCAACTGTCAGAGGACACGACACATGACGTAAAATTACTTTTTTTTAAATTTGTTTATTATCGCATCGACTAACGATCATTCTCTTCTAATCCTAGTCAAATATATGTATACAGTAAAGCTTGTCCTATATTGAAGAATTGCATATAACACGAGACAGTCTAGCTACCTCAAATGATAATATTGTAAATTAGTCGAAATTTTTGACTAATTTCGAGCTCTCCATGAAAATCTTCGTTGAACACGAAAAATTTCCACACTATCCACTCTATATTTCACTCCGAGAACTTGTCAAATGACCGACGTATAACCAAAGCAGCGAGCGTGAAAAAAAAAAGAGCAGCGCGCGTTTCGCTCACACGTGGTATGCTCGGTCGCTCCCCCCCTCCCCCCCCACTCCAGTTTTTCGCGCTTAAATTCCTCTCGGGGGGGATGTAGATAACGCGGTACGAGCAATTAAAAAAAAAATCGTTCGTTAACCCGCGAAACGCGCGCGGCTGCACATTGAATACCGAGGATCGACGTACGGTATCGCGGCATACTCGGGGATGTTTCGGTACTGCCGAAATGATTTTCGCTTAGCGCGTCTCGTATTACCGGTCCACGTTAAAAAAAATAGATATATATATAGTATATTCACGCTCGTCACTCTCGGAGCTCTTCATGATTATCGATCAACACCCCCTTCTCTCACGTTTTTTCATACAAACTTCTCCTCCCTTTTTTTCTAGTATTGTTAAAGGTGTATTAGTGATTTTTTCTTTGATCGTGCTACCACTTCGTGTATATTATACATATCTCGTTTCGATATATCGCACACGCTCTGTCGTCACGTTTTCACATACACACACACATCTCACCCGTCCGGTTCACACACACCATATGTCTCACCAAACGTGACTCTGTACACCTCTCATTAAGTATGTATAATATTTTCTTTCACTACCGATTTATTACACTGAACTCGAAGAATAAGTACAGTAAATCATCGATAAGTGCTTGAAGGCTCTTAACTGGTTCCACGGGGGACCCCCAGTAGTGGTGATGATGTCTGAACACTTATCGATTATATTTGTACAAACATACACCGGGAGTGCGGAAAGGAGAGGCGTACCATCGCCAGAATTGAATGAAACGTATATGTACATAACCTCTCCAAATTCACTGTGTCTTCGTTCCAAATATACATTTCGGGGACAAATGTAATTTATATTTCATCTATTTTTTTCCACTGAATATTGTACTTCTGTGAATCATAAAGGCTTTATTATCTGCTGTCCAGAATAAAAATTGCAGATCCATCTACAGAATTTTTTAACGTGAAATCAATAATCTGTCAACTCGTGTCGTAGAAAAATCCGCACTCCCAAACTCACACACGCACAAACAAACACACTCGTTCATCCGTGTCGATGTTGTGAAACTTCACTCTTTTATTCTTCCTTTTGACTTTCGTTTGAACACCGATGTCAGTGTGTGAACGTCCCTGCGCTTAAATCAGACGCCGGTAGGCACGTGTCCGCCTAGACGGTCCGACCTAGCGGGCCCGGAATGTGTTTCACCTCATATCCATCGTCATCATGGTCGTGTCATCATCGTGCCGCGATGCACCCTGGGACCTATACACAGAAGATGATCTCGAGAGACGGTCCGCGACGACCACCGATCCTGGGTTCCACGGTGAAAACGATTTCGACTCGAGAACTATAGAGTCCAGTTATCGGTTATCGATAGCCGCGTGGCGAGACAGGGGAGAGGTAAAAAAACAAAACGAAACAAAAAAAAACACGGGCAACATTCGCGAGTAATTTCCACGTCCGATTTGGCAACACGACTTTGCCCGCGGAGATCGACGGTAATTTCAAGCCTATACAGGGTGTAACAAAAATGTTGGTGGACTCGGAAATGAGAGACTCGTGAGGTGATCTCCAACATTTTCGTTACACCCTGTATAGTTTTGAAGTGATCGGATCGACAGACCGGAGAAACGGCGCGTAGAGTGAGTGAGAAAGAAATGAAGAGAGAGAGAGGGGGGGCAATGGGGAAATGTGTAGAGAGAGAGAGAGAGAGGGAGAGAGAGAGAGAGAGAGAGAGACAAGCAAGTGAGAAAAAAAGAGAGACACGGTGTGCCCAGCTGCGAATTTTGATTGCAGCGACGCAAGCGAGCGCGAAGCTACAATCGGCCAAGTCGACCGAGGATGAGAACAACGAAGGTAAGACGGAACACGATCGGGGAGGCCAGCTCTACGCCCGAAACATCTCTATATCATTTATACACGGTTTATTTCGCTCGTTGGTTATTATCTTTTTTTTCTTTGTTTCTTTTTTTCAATCGCTCCCCCTCTCCTGCCACACGCTCGCCCAACAACCCCGGGGAATTTCCGCCGGCCTTGTTCTAATTTTCCCTTTTCTTTTTTTTTTTTGCCCCACCCCAAACACCGTTCTCTCTCGCCCATTTTCCGTGACGCGCGGCGCGTCGAACCCTTTCACCCCATCGCTGCGCACCAATTAACCCTTCGCGTAACTTTCGCTTTCAGAGATCGCTAGATATGCATATACATGTATGTACCCTCACAAACAAACTCTACTTCCGCTAGGGGAAAAAGTGACGTAGGGGAAGAGCCTCCTACCAACTACTCATACAAACTCATACCTACTTGGTAAATATATTTCAAGTGCTGAAAGAAATATTAAACCCAATTTCAATTTGTCATAAAGTTCAGTAACTCCCGAGATCAAGTGATAGGAAGCCTTTACCTACGCTGCATTTCCCCTAGTAATGAAGCTGAGTTTGCTCGTCAGTGTATACGCCTACCTTCGCCACGATCTCGAGCCACTAACGCCCTCCCCCCCGGGGTCATATGTACCTGTACCCGCTCGAATGGTTTTGACGACGCATGTGGCCTGGCTGCTACTACTGCTGCTGCTTGCGGTTGATCATTTGTCGGACTTGGTTCGCGTTGACGACGATCATCCACCGTGATCATCGTTAATCTTTGTCTTGTGATTAAATAGATTTGCGTTCCGTTGACAAAAATGTGTAGATCCTAATGATTTTCGTTTTTATAGATGAAATCTATTCCGATCCGTGGTATTGCTTACATTTGAGGTTTGTTGGTTAGTGACCGCGATATGTGCCCGGACAACCTAAAATCGTACGTGTCAAGATGTTGCTTAAACTGAACTGAACGAGGTAGAAGCATACATTCCGCGGTGTGTATGTGTGTGTGTGTATGTGCAGCAGTTAGAAACAACGAAGTTCACTTACTCGAGGAACAATACAGGTCTGTCCTTGCCGGAGACTCGATACTTTCGTCCAGGATAGATAAGTCTCCGCGATAAGTCTAACAATAGCCGAGGGTATAAATTATACCGGTCAGAGCTACAACTTTTACGTATATGACTATAGACATCCTCGAAGAAACAAAGGAGGGCAATACAAGATGTGCAAGTGGCGTAGAATTGACTATAGCCTCTTGATACATTAGCCTTGAGCTTCATTCGGTCTGACACATAAAAATGTTTTCGTTTGTATTTACAATCTCGTCGAAAGTTACACGATAATTTCATCGATCGAAATAAAGTAATATCGTACCTCAATAACAAATTACTATTGGAAGCCAAAACAGGGAATCAATAACAAAACAAAACAAAAAGACGATATTGTTCCATATCGACTCCGCTATACCAACTACTGAACACCCTGTACATTTGACAATAATGGCGGATTATTCCAAGATCATAAAGAATTTCCACTTGCTTTCGTGTTTAGCAAGCATAAAACAATAGAAAAATCTAATTGCCTCGAGAGTCGAACTGTCTATCCAAGGTCGAAAGTTCACGATATCCTCGAAGTAAGGGGAGAGATAAAGGCCCCCAGGAAAATATTCCATTCTTACATAACCAATAACGCTACCCGGGATGATCAGGGGGAGCCTCAGCGCGAACCAAGTCCAAAACGGTTTCAATATCTCCCCACCTATATTCTATCCGCGTTGCTTCCCCTAAAAGTTTTGCGCCGAATCTCGTTGTCCCGGAACGTCGTTCCATCGACTGTTCTCCTTCTTGTAAATAAGTCCTTGGTATGCTTGGCGCATCGATCTATACGTTCACCCTGTGGGGAGCAGGAGGAGGGACGCAGGTCCCGGGACACAGGCGGAGAAAAGAACAGAGTTGTACCAGAGGCAGAGTTGCAAGTGATAGCTACTCTAAACCAGAAACTTTGCGAAATTTTGTAGTGATTTAGGGGTCTTGTCTCGCGTAGACAGACAACATGTGCGCCTAAAACACCGTGTAGCGCTTATTGGTACTAATTCGGGGCGACATTATTATATGAATAAATACATATACAATAACATAAATATATAAATTTGTACAAATGGAGGCTCTGTCCCTGGTTAACTCTGGTTCGAATCGCGACGATCGAAGGTGCATTCCCGTCACGATACGAAATTGCTCGGAGTATACGTCTCAATTTTATCGAGTCTTCCCGTGTTCTCCTCGGGAGCATATTGTGCACACCGAGGAGACGAGCCCTTTATCTTCCGGCCGAGTAGATAGAGCCCAGATAGAGCACGCCCGGCGCTTCCGCATTTGCCCTCTCCCCTTCCCAACCCCGCACGAAAGTTTGCACAGAAGTTCGCTACGCGTACATCGGTGGCGCTGTTCAAAGCTTCACTCGCGATTAAATGGAGCCTCGTGAATCGCAATTAAAACGGGAACCAAGAGGACGTGTTAATAAAACTACGATTAACACGTTGACTGCGCCCAGTGTGGAGATCACACTGACGCGACGACGGGTAATTTGTGATTTTTCAAATGGCGCCACGAGGATCATCCAAGTTACTTTGATATTTTGGTATAATTCTTGTGCGGTGCAAATTTCGCGTTTGTGTTCTAGGTAAGATACAGGGTGTTAAAAAAAAGGGGTAGGATAGGTTAGGGTAGGTTAGGGTCTAAAACTTTATTTAGGACCTTCACGGTGATTAGACTTTTTTATTCTCGTCGATAGAGCAAGTAGAATCGCATTTCAGCTGCGCAGTCCGCGCCCGGAAGCCTTTTTTGTCGCTCGAAGATGCGACCTAGACTGTTCTTTAGCTCTGCCGCATCCCCTGCCGCCGCCTGCACGACAATAATGTTACTCACACGGTGCTTGGCTGTGTGTGTTTCTCTCTGTGTGCACGGGCTAAATACTTCGGACGAGACTGGAGTTCGATCGAGATATCCGACACGGCTATTTGTCCGATAGCGAGCAGTTATCGAGACATTTTGCTTCTAGACGTTGTTGATCTGCCAATCTAACCCATCCTTGGTTCACGAGCGTGTGTGTTGAGTTCACGATGTTTATTTTGCACATCTGACTTGTTTTCTTTCCCTTCTGTGATAGAATACTTGGTTTCCGGTTGTATCATCTGGGTCAGATTTAGTAACGGCTCTAGGATTTCCTGTGACCATACACGGACACATAGTTTCTTTATAAATATCTGCTTTGTACCCATTTTGGTACACACAAGTACTTAATATCTTGAACGTACTCTTGCGACACGGTCTCGTCCGAATCAACCCAGTAAGGATGCGCCCTCCCCTTGGACTTCAGGCCGATTGTAGCGATTAATCGTTGCAAATTAGACCCCAGCGACGTGTCCCAGCGGTGTTCAGACCCACATTAACACCCGCGAAGAAATCACGTCCCTCGAAAAGTGTCCCGATCCATGGAACTACGACGATTAACCCTTTAAATGTCTTGTTTCATATTTATTTCATTTGCTATGAAATTGAAATAAATTTTAATAAAACGACGCGATTACCCCTACGACTTAAACACCATCTATTGTCAAAAAAAATGTCACTGTCGTACATATAGTGCTGAATATTTATTTTTTTGTTCGAGTGATTTTTTGTTCTCTGTATGTTTCCTTTTGTTTGTCCTAAAATATTCTAAAATGTGTTAAAATGACGAATATGTTTTTCGTTTTACCTACATTTTACTAACAGCAAATGCAAATTTTTTGTTTGATGACGAGTATACTCATTATGAAACAAAAGATACCTTCTTTTCATGATGATTACACTCGACATAAACATTGAAAGGGTTAAAATCGTCCCCACAATCGGGCGAGACAATCACCCGAGACGAGAGACAATTAATCTCGGTGTTACCCCCGCGCGCGCGCTAGGCCATGTGCCAGGGGCGATCGTGTCGCCGTGTAATGAGCGACGAATTCAATTAACGTCGCCGTCACGGGGGAACGTGTCCCTGGAAACGCGTACGAACGATATTCAGAATGGATTCGCGATCGATTCCCCTGAATTTCCCTGTTCCCATTGGCTTTTTCATCATACAGAACAATTCGAGAAAAAGTGTTTAAGACTTTAGGGCCTTGTAGGGTGGATGGACCAATGAATGAATATTATATATAAAAACCGAGTAAATTAAGGTATTAAAATAAGCAGCTGATTAAATATTAATTTTTTTCAACTCATTATTCCATACTCAAACAATTTTCGCGCCATTGGTTAGACATGTTCGTTTACTTAATGTTCTTCGTTCACCGGTGAAATCTGCATTTTTTGGCTGGCAACCGTTCACCAAGCATCGATTGACACGATACCGAGACTTTTATCGCGGCCGGATAGTCTTTAATTTCACGGAGCAAGACAACCAACCGACTCCGTGGTGTTTCGGAAGACTCTGGCCGTAGCCGCCGGTGGCGCGACCCAGTTTTTCGAAGCGATTACGCTTTGTTCGCGCTGAAAATTATTCCTCCCTACCCCGTTACTCCTCCTCCTCCCTGTCCGACCTGTTTTCACCCGGCTGCCAAGACGACTAACCAATGTTTGCCGACGTGCGTGCTGCTCCACATACGGAAAGAATCGACGAGTCAGTTTTTCGTTGCGGACCTACGACACGGCTATTTTAAAGCCGTGGATCGATTAACGGAGACCTTTCAGGGGAACACCCCGTGAACTTCGAATTCCCACAAGCGCGTCGTATCGAGGGACGGAGTTGTGGTTTAAGTACAGGGAACCCCCGTGTAACACGCTAGTAGTCCCCGTAAAGGGTGGTTTTGTACTGTACGTTCAGAACACGGAACGGATTACGGGACGGTTCCGTTCAGACGAATATTCTTTAATCCTTTTGGTACCTTACAATTCTTTTGTGTAACATCTAGAAGTAGTAAACGATGGCCTCTATAAGAGACGGAACGGAATATTCCACTTATGTGTGACGCTGTCGGACATAAACCGATAGTATAAACGCTGAGTGTCTTTGTTCTTTGAAACGGAACCGTCCTATAAAGGCGGGATTTCCTATAAGTGTCGAACGCGTGCGTCTGTGGTTAAACGAAGTGTGACCTATATCTGTCTCTCACGCCGTTCCATTATCTTGAATGTGAAACATCTGGCGAACGTCTGCCTCAGAGATGCGCGCTTATAGAAAATCCATTCTTAACCATTCCGTGCCTGAACGGATAGCTTAAATGTTTCCTAACCTTTTTTTTAATCCACCGCCCCTCCCTGTTTAAAGTTGTTCTTTTTTGTTCGGCGCCCCCTTCTTGTATAATCTTCGAATCTTAAAAAGTTAGATTGAAAACCCAAACTCATCTTTAGACTTCGTAGTATCCGGGCTTTCGATCGCTTCTCGGAACAGAAGAATCATATTCGCAGAATATTAACAAACTTTCACTTTCATCGATCCTGCCGCTCTTTCCATTCCCTGCGTCACGATCAACAGAACACAGCGACCTTGAAAAACGAAAAAGACATTTAAAATACCGAATCAATCTCGTCGTTATCTCAGAATAAGCTCGACACCATTTCCCTGGTTAGCACTCGAACCACAGTTGGTCCAACAAGCAAAGCATTGGGGAGAGGGAGGGGGGAGGGGCATGAGATCCAGCACGTGGTTGGTAATCGAGTGAAACGGAGGCAGCGAGGTTAACTTGAGTGTCATCCCGGCACAAAGATCAAATCGACTATCCGCGAGCACTCGTCGGGGAAACGGTTCTCCACGCGCCGGAATAATCGGTCTGTGCTGTCTGCTAATTTATTTGCAGCTCGAGGTAACACAAGCAAGACAGAGTGAGAGAGACGAAAAGAGACCGAAACAGTAGAAAAAGCTTTTCCTTCGCGTTCATTCCGAGTCTTTTGCTCCTTTGTTTCCCCGAGTCTCGTTGGAAACTTTTACTTTCCTCTAGCTCTGGACGTTCGCGGGACACAAATCCGTTCGTTCTCCCATACGGCGTGAAATGAAAACACGTTGGACGGTTATTGAAGATAATTGATTCGAAGCGTGCGGCTTCTCCAATCGAGTGACGGTCGGAAAATCGAGTAAAAGAGAGGGGAGCTTATCGACGGCCCCATTCACAGTTGAGCTATTGATATACCGACGCCGTCTCGCGGATATCCTGCAGGCAGGGTTTTCTGGGCCGAAGCTGAAGGCTCGGATGACCGAGAAAAGCTCATGGGGTAATTATGTCGCTCGTTTGCTGCAGTAACGATATAACTCGAAAACCACGAGCCCCGTCCATCGGGGACTAGAAATGGAATTCCAATTGTAACCGGGAAAACACCAGGGAATTTTTATCGACGGTGTTATGTGTACCGACTGAACGGGAGAAACGCGACTGATTCTTTCCTTTGCACTCTATGGCGCTCTCTCCGTTCGCTGCCATTGGCTGTTCGCGCGGCAGCCCCCTCGACGGTTCGGCCAATCGATCGCGAGTTTCTTTCCAGATCCCATTAATCTTCCATATGCACCTTCGCTCGTGAACGGTTTTTGCACGCTGCACGACACTTCTTCTCCGACTGCGTCCCTCCTCCTGCCTCGTACCCTTTGTTTATTTCGGATGTTAATAATTTTTTGTGCACTGGCAACACTGAAAAAAAAAAGACTTTCAAGTAGTCACATTAATATGGCCAGGAACTGTACAGTTAGTGGACAGTCCATGGGCGAAGCCAAGGGAGGGCACGGATAAAAGTGGCTTTTGCCCCACCCTTGAAGAAAAAAATTGGATTTTGCCCCACCCCCTCCCTTCCCAGAGTTACAAAATTTTTGCCTAAGATTTAATATTGCAGTATAATTTAAAACACGACCAACACCTCTATTAACAAAACACATACAATTTCAACGATTTATGACTTTAAAAATAACATAAAGTGTGTCTGGCTACGTATAGCCTTTTTCACTGTGGCAATCGATGTGTTAATATTTTTTACTGATAACGTGGCTACGCCCATGAGACAGTGTTTTCCGTTTTGTAGTATGGAACCCAACAGCTATAAACCATGTACGACCCTAAACCCCCTTCCCCTCCCCCCAACGCGTTAATTTGAAACCACGCTATATCTTTGCGAGGACTATACCACTGTAATGTAATTGAGAGCGTTTCACTCGAAGGACGGAATTGCTGTGTTTTTATGGTTCGATAAGTTAAAAGTATGTCTCTGAAACGGCAATAATAAATGTGACTCGGGAATATCTAGTGCCAAGAAGATTCTCGTAAATCACTGGTGTGTTTATGGGTGTGGCTGCTGGCGCATGAGTTTACGTAATATATACATTAGATGCAATCTACGGAGAGACAGAGGGAGGATGGTTGGGGAGAAAATGTAAACATCCGTGGAACTAAAGCAGATAGAAATCTTCCCTCTCTGGGGCTCGATTGGCGTCGCTACGCCGCTGACGTACATGTCAACAGCAAAATGCAAATTTGACTTAAGCCGGCGTAAACTGTATTAACGAATGAAATGTAAATCGGAGGTCTTTATGTACAGGGTGAATCGTTTAAATCGATCCCCTCGAATGTCTTCGACACCGTTAATGTTTACGACAAATGTTTCGAATGTAGTTTGAATGATTTTGGGGGAGGAAATAATTCGATGCGAATAGTTCTTTCGTGGATGAATCCGTGGGGGACATATGAAGGTCACATTTTTTTTTAAATGTAATCTTGTATTTTTTTAATGCATTAGTAGATGCTATACCGATACCCCATTAGTTTAGGAGATATTTTACTTTTACTGTAAAATAAAAAAAAGACAAAATTGACTTTCATATGTCCTCAATGCGTCCACCCACAAAAAACACTACTCACATTAAATTATTTCCTCCCTCGAGACCATTCAAATTTTATCTGAAACATTTTTCGGTATAACTAACAATTTCAAAGATATTCGAGGGGCCCGTTTCAAATGACCCACCCTCTGTACACGTCTTCATTGAAAAGGCAACAGCATCTTCAATTTTCAATCGCTACCAAACACATTAAAAAGATCCCTGAATCAACGATATTTCAAACTTGTCGAACCATGGAAACCAAAGACTCCATATGTAAGATCCATTAATTATCAGTTACCGTTCAGAACGTTAACGGTGTACCTACCGCCGGGTGTAATTAGAACGTCTCCGTAAGTTGCTCGAACAAGATACCACGGAACCGTCGGTATGCATGCGACAAAAGGACCGTGAGAAGGTTATGGTCGGGTTGAAAGCAGGGAATTCGATCACCGAATGATAGGTACAAAGTGCATGTGTCTACAAAGTGTATACTGTTCGCATCCACTATCCATTAAGATGTTCGTTGTGTGTCTCGTCGTTCTAGCCGAACGAAAACTGCAGAAACCCTCGGTCGATAACCCCCGGTCCTCTCGATCCTGATCTGCACGATTTAATAATTCAGGCCCTCGTGATACCGAAGCATTCCTCTGCGGACGGTTGAACAGGGTGAGCCGCGATCGTCCATTCAGCCACGTAACTGGAGCACAAAGCCGGTGGATCCATCCGATGCGATTACCTTTGAGCGAGATACGCCTCGAGACTTGTAGTTATCTCCAGACATTTTTTTTAAATTTCATTCATTCCCAAATTATTTAAAAATCACCAAGGAAATATTTTGTTGCAATTTTGTGTTTATTAGATGTCGTATAAATGATATTTTATATTTAGAAACAATTTTGTTTGAAACATTTCTTTCTATCTCTTGTACTTCAAGAGTTATACGATGAAGAAGTGGGAGTGCCTGTTAATTTGACTTTGAAGTTTTTGGAACTTCTGGACTTTTCGGTTTTATTTTCAAATTTCATTGAACGTGTATAGAATAGCTTTCGTACTATTTTCAGTTGTGACAATGGACAGTTTACTATTCTAGTGTCGATTCTGTAAATCAGACTGCGTAGATGTGTATTTGCATAATATAGTCGAGTAACGACGCTTTAGAATGATGGTCCCGAAGAAGGGTACCATTTTGGAGGAATCAAGTCGAAAGATAAGTCGAGCAGAGACAGTGTATAGAGACAGAACGCAAAAGTCTCGAGTCGCGTAGTACGCAATAAAATCAAGATCGTTTCGTTCACTGGGATCGTTCTACCGAAACGGGATGGTTATAGCATTGATTAAATTGACGGTAAGATGGAACAGTGCCAAAGAACAGAGAGGGAGGGGGTAGAATTTGGCTTCTACAAATACGATCCGTGTACAGAGCTCGTGTTGATTACTCCAGAATTTTCTATTAGGATCTAGGTATCGTTTCGAACCTTGCAACATATCTGAAACGGCTGATTCTACATAATTCATTCTCCAAAATGGCCGACTTGGAACACACGATCCTCGAACCAGCTATGAAACGAATCCGTGATCGAATCAACAATCACAGAACGTGTCTTGCGCAGTAATTTACCAAACAATATTTATTAGTGAATTTACAAGTTATTTGGTGTAACTTGTAGACATCTGCTGCAACAGTTTTTCCAATTTTACAAGCTACAAGTTACGTTACTATCATTGATGTAGATTTTCACGAGTGTTTATTGCGCAAAGAATAATAATTGTCAATAAAACTTCAGTTTAGATTTATCTTCCCGCTTGTCCATTTTTTAAAAAAAGAAAACACATTTAGCTATATTAATTAGTAATTCACTTCTGTCCAAATGCGTATAATCTCAAAACGTGAAATTGAATAATCAGCTGACTTGTAATTTGTCAAAGTTACTCGTAGAACTCTACGTTTTAGTATTGTGCAACTGAATTTCGTATTATCGGTAACTTGTAGCTTCTGACTCGCAAAATTTCACTAATAACATTACCTCGACTGTGCAAGAGGGGGCCTGATCGCTATCAGAGGCCATGGAACGCTCTGCCAAATTACCCTAACCTAGAAATCATCCTCCCGCCTGGACGATCCCCGTCGAAAGAAGGGCAAGCCTATTTCTCCAAGAATCTCGGCGAGGCCCACGAAGGTGTCGTTGCATTAAGATTGCAAAGACGCTTACATAACCTAGTCAATATTCCACGCACAGTCACCCACACCCGTTATACAGGGTGGTGCACCTAACGTGGCCACCTCGATTACTCGTAAATTATTAGCTGTATGAAAATAAATATTTTAAACATAAATTTCACGGTATCAAGATTCTTCCAATTAAACTGAGACCAAACATGACATAATTTATTGAAAATATTAATATTAATATTAGTAAAGTAATATAATCTAAATTATGTCATGTTTGGTTTCATTTGAAGAATTTTATCAACTTGTAAAAAAAAGATTATTGCATTATATATTCTCCCAGCTAGCACATGACGTCTTGAAGGCGGCTTAAAAGCGCTTTAGACCTAAAATAACCGTAAAATGGGCGTTTTAAAGGCGTCATGTGCTATCTGGGCTCCTTGATACCATACAACTTTTGTTTAAAATATCATTTCATACAGCCAATAATGAACGAGTAACTGAGTCACGTTAGGTAAACCACCCTGTATATAATACACGAGCAGCGCGCACACGCACGGCCACGTGCCCGCACATACGCACACGTATACAGGGTGTCCCACAGAACCGAGCCAAAAGCCATAGCGTGAAAACGGTAAAACGTAGAAAAAAATGTCATTGAGAAAAATTAAATGGTTTCGGATGATGCGTCACGAGGTGCATGTGTCATCTACAAAAAAAACTAGACTTCCTATAAGATAAACCTTGAAATCTTTTAAACGCCAGCACTTTTTTGAAGAAGACACATGCATCACTCGAAACCATTTAATTTTTCCTAATGACATTTTCTTCTACCATTTCAACGCTACGGTTTTCGCCCAGTTCTGTGGGACACCTTGTATAGCGACGACGAATCGATCCTTCTCGTGTGGCAACATTGTGTTGTCGCCAGCGAGAGTAGTCGTGTTCCAAAAGCAGAAAGCGTCCGTCCGTCCAGGAGAATCTGCCCAAACGGAAGTAAGGGGACGCGCGCGGAATGGACCGGTGCCGATCGTCGCGGAACTCCTCGCGAACGGGACAAACAGGAAGCCGACGGGACAGCCCCGGTCTCCGCCCGCGTACTTTGCGCCTCTACTTGACCCCCCACGCCTGTTCAACTTCACCTGCCCACCCCACCCCGTCCCGCGACGATATACCTTTCGAATCCGATTTCCGTTGACCTTAATTCACCGGTGCAATAAGGGCTCTTTCAGACACGAGGCATAAGCCGTGCTAAACTGAAGACGGGGTTCACTTGTCGTTCACGGACTACACCGACTGGGGTCGTTTCTTTCGTTTTGTAAAGCCAAATTGGCCATGATTTAGCGTTAAGGGTACGTTCTCATGTAAACGATGTAAAAAAACGTTTTTATTTTAGGATTTTCGTAAAAAGAAAACTGCTAACGCATAGAGTGAAGAAGCAGTCGGGGGTTATTTATTAACATACATTTGAGATATGAAAACAATTTGTTTACGATATATATTATGTAGGGTAGATGTCCCAATTATTGACACCTTAAGTATGTAGAGTAACTTACTGTAAATTGTAGGAAACTTCATGTTCACAAATATGACCACCAGGTCTGAAAGGGTTAAATATGAAGAATTAACTGCTAGATCAGTTAGAACAGTTAAGAACCCTGGCGACGAAGTGGCCCCACTCCCTGAAAGGGCCCTACGCATCTGGGAACGATTATCGTTCATGTTTTTAGCGTAAACACGCGTACTAAATCGTTGGGAGAAGTTTTTCCCGCGGCTCGAGTCCCATTATTACCCATCCCCCACCCCACCCGCCACAAAGGAACCATTCCCGCGAAACCACGACCCTCTCGAGACGCTTTTCGCTTTCGCTGCTTAATCGTCTTTCAGCTGGGTCTTGGGGTTCGAGCGAAAACAGACCACTTCCGGTCTCCAGGTAACCGGAGGTGTAATAACGAAGCCGGAGATGGCCAAGTACACAGGGGTTTGTAGAGAACGAGGAGGGAGAGGGGCATATATACGCCTCGTTCCGCCTGAACGTCGCTCTGTAACTCGTTTTTCTTTTTGTTCCTTGTAATTTTCCTTTCGCTTCTTCTTCTTCTAGTGAGAATGTTTATATTAGTTTCGTTATTGTACGAACGGTAGCCAGCTTCCGCTTGTTCTACGTGCATACAGCGCATCGAGAAGTTCGCTCATTCGTGAGAGTTCGTTTTCTGTCTGTCTCTGTTTACTTTGTGTTTATCTTGTTGTTTCTCTGGTGACGTGCACGCACATGCGCGAGCACACACGTACACGTACATACACACACATATTATTCGCTGCTCCACCGTTCTCGACCGTGGTTAACCCTTTGCACTCGGAATTTCTTAATTTCCCATATATTTTGTCCCTTCAGAGGTAGTCGAGTGCAAAGGGTTAATTAGTTTCTCGTGTCAACACTTTGACTGTCACACGTCTCCCAAATGTGGATGACACGACATTGCAAAGAGGGCTGGATTATTTGAATACCGTTACGAAAGTTTTGCCTAAAATTAATATCGCGGAATAATTTAAATACAAGCCTTTGTTAAGTAAACGCATGTGGGATGCTTCCGAAAGTTAAGTACAACCGGGCATCAGGTAATTCTACGTGATAAAATAAATCAAAAATATAGGATAATAGAATTGTTCATTTGAGACTTCGTTTTCGAGAAACTCGACTTTGAAAATTAATCTGAAACGCGCGTGGTAGTAAGTAGAAACGGACTGGAATGAACAGACGCGCCAGCCAAGTCCCATTTTTAATTGCTCGCATATCTAGCAGATTTATTTCGTATTTTTTCTTATCTTTTCATGAGGAATCAGCTCATGCTCGTTTTACTTTCGGTAACACCCTATATATTGTCGACGATTTATGACTTTCAAAAACGAAATAAAGCGTGTCTGGTTACATACGGCCTTTTTCACTGTGACAGTCAACGTGTGTTAACGGAAATCGATTGTCACGCCTCGAACAACCAACCCTCTCAACCACTTGAAATGACAACGGATCGTATAGCAGCTGCGGGATGATCGCGAGGCAATATTCGAAAATGAGAACGATCGAGGTGATACACAAAGTGTCCCACACAACTGGACCTAAGCCGTAGTGTTAAAACGGTAGAAGATAAAACAAAATTTCATAAGAAAAAATTGAATGGTTTCACGTGGTGCGTGTGTACTTCTCTGGAAATGGAGTCGTTTCAAAGATTTCAAGATCACTTCTAGTTTTTTCAAATGAAGCTATAGATTTTTGTACCTTAATACTTTTTTGCAGAGAATTAAAAACTTCAACGAATAGCGTATAAGAAAATGTATAGTCCTTTAAAAATATAGAAGTGACCTTGAAATCTTTGAAACGCCTCCATTTTCGGAGAAGACATAAACTCCATATGACGCATCACTCAAAATCATTAAATTTTTCCTTATGAAATTTTTTCCTATATTCTACCGTTTTAACGTTACGATTATTTGTCGATTCGATTGTCGAAATATCGGGGTCTGTTCGAGCGTGGGTTCGAGAGACGGAGGAGCGTGGTAGCGAGCGCGCAAACGTCCGACGAGACGGTACGACGGAACCTTTGAACGGGTGTGTGTGTACTCGTCGTTTCAGGACCGACTTTGGAACCGCCGTTGCCCAGACGAAAGAAATGCCCGGAGCTCGCGTACAAGACCCACGAGTTCATCACGGCGGCCGACGGGGGTGGCATCGACGCCGTCGATTCGAACGTTGTTGCTGATAAAGTTCGGGTACGTGTGTCCGTGCATACTCACAGACTTGTGTATAATACGCACAAGTACCGTTACGGACCCAGTTTCTAATCACTTAATATGACTATCACTGTTTTTTTAACATATAAGTGGAGAAAAATTAATGAAATTCAAAAGAATCGTTGTTATTCGAATAAGTCTATGTTTTATCTTTGATTTGGTATTAACGAAAGTACAGATATAGTAATACAATGAAATTACAATTTCACTTTAAGAATAAGTACTGCAATGAATCTCTAAGCTATCAACTTTTCCGTATAGTTTTCAAAATAGTTAATAATTAGGTAGTAATTGTTTGGAGTAAAAACCCTTTATTATAATAAAGTTATTATATTGTATCTATATACTAAACTGATCAGGAATTGGGTTCTGATTAGGAACTGGGTCACTGACAGTAAATCCTCGATGAGTGTTCGAAGGCTACTGAACATGAAATATTTCATATACCTTATTAGAAAGTCAGCGTTACATATCTCCTTGTCATTCCCAAGGGGCCTTAAAACACTCGTCGAAGATTTGCTGTATGTTGCTCGGGGATGTTCCATACACACGATGATTTCTACAAGGTTCTGACGAAGAATTCGATTGCAGGAAGTTACAGCGCAGTCTGGCCTGCCGCCGAGTCAGCTGAGCAAAGCGATATCGCGGATCAGCACCGAGTATCGGTTGCAGTTCGCCTGGCCTAGACGACCCCAGTTAACGAACGGGGAGACAGTGGCGCCGGGTGTCACTGCCGCTGGGGCGCCTGCTGGGACAACAGGACCACCCAGGAAGTCCCTCAGCATGGGTGCTCTGAAGCAGGGCATCGCACCCACGGGACCTGCCCCAGTTCACAAGAAACGACCCGGTGATGTCGATCACAAACGCGACGGTACGATCCTGTCGTCTATCAATAACGCCCTATTGGCCGTGAATTATTCGAGAAACCTGGCGACCAATACTTTATCCAAATGAAAGACGTGTTCGACGATCGGTAGTGAATAGCTATAGACTACTGAGAAAACGGTCATCATCCTTAGGTCAGCTAAGCAAAGATAACGTTAAGCTTAACAACTTTAAAACCACCATTAAGCGGTAATTATTGAGAATATGGTCCTCAGCACCGGATTTCAGTGATCTTGAGATATGTTGTCAAGGCCATCATTCTTAACAACTTTCCCCTATACTTATATATGATAGGCGGTCTCTGTTAATTTTTGAGATATTCGTGAAAAACAGTGCAAGCTCCAGTCTCAATTTTCGGTTACTAATGCACATTTTACTGTAGTTCCCCGAAATCAGCGTCTCTATTTTTATTGCCTTCAACGGAAGCATTACAAGTTTCGTTCAGTTTCCTTGGTCGTCCGTGACATCCGAGGTCCACGTTGAAATTTAAAAAAAAAACGTGATGTAACGCCTGGAGCGACTCGCTGAATACATTTTTTAAATGATTTCCAGGGGTACAGGCGTCGGAACTGGAGCCCCTGGTCGGTGGAACTGGTGCGGACACGATCGACGGCGTGGTGCCCGAGGGCGACGAGCGCGAGGAGGACATGTCGGACTTGAAAATCGCTTTCAGGTCAGAGATTCAAGACGCAACCGTATCCATATACACAGGGTGATACAAGAAAAAATGTTTACTAATTTCTAGAGTAGATAGTACTGGCCAAACGATGAAAAAAAAGGGTCCTAATAAACACGGGTCAAAAAATTCATATTTTCATAGTTGTAAACAATTTTTGTGTTTCGGTTAAAGTTACTGACTTTCTCGCTTGGAGAGCTAGCGTACCGTATGGAGAAAGAATGGATTACTTTGTATCATTGTTTCTTTTTCTGGTTACAGAGGGTTTTTTAAATATTTTTATCGTTTTTTTTTTACAATTTCCTTCATTGTTTCAAGAAAATCACACTCGCTTTAACTGAACCACACAAAAGTTGTTTATAATTTTTTAAATATTAATCTTTCAATCCATATTTATTAAGACCCTTGTCATCATCGTTTTGCGAGTACTATCCACTCTAGAAATTACGAACGCCTTTTTTTGTATCACCCTGTATATATACATACGTATGATAACAGTAATAGTTTAGTACCGCGCTGTCCGATACTGGGAAGAACGGAAAAAGCACCTACGACGATCCATAAAACCGCGGTCCGCGAAGCTTAAATCGATGCACCATGCAACCACGATATTGTGATTCTTTGCAGGGGTAAAAAGTCAGGTAGAACCGTAAGGATAGTGGATGATAAAGGGACGGCCAAACCGCAGGAGAAACCGTTTCCGACCACAGACGTGATCGAGCTTAGGCGGCTCGCTGACGAGTACAAGGTAATCCGACGATCGAGATTTCCCGTTTCGTCTCTCGATTTTCTTCATCCGACCAATCCGCTGGAAACAGTACTTAACTCCTTTTTGTATAGTCGTTGTCTGTCTGGTATTATTCTCGGCCACCTGTCCTCGGAATACTCTGTCATGTCAATATACATATATGTATATATTTATAGTTCTTTCATTGATTTTATCATTGATTTTTTCATTGGCTTGTTGCTGCTGATAGCCACCACAGACAAGGGACTGATTCTTCGTGCAACTATTACTTGGATACGTCCAGAACTACGATTGTTGGCGACTGAAATCCATATTTTAATGCTTTAGAATATAGAATAAGTAGAAATGCCATGCAATGGTCAGACGGGCTAGGCAAACTAACAGCATGTGCACAGGGTGTCCCACCTAACGTGAATGCCTTTAATATATCACTTGTTTTTGAAAATAAAAAAAACTACCCGACAAAATACATTCTGTATATCCATGGAATGTTCAGTCATTTTTCTCATGATCAAAACATCTTCTATTCTGCTCTCTGGACTCGCTGTTTCCTTGAAGAATCACACCCTTGTCTGTTCTACAGTCGATAACATCTCATTCTTGTACACTCTGAACGTTTTACAAAGAGTTTTCTCTTGTACACAACTTAACAAAAAGCGTTACATAAATCACATTCAATAATTCCAGTGGCGATCGTGATTCTAGACTGACCACCTCATTTTGATGTTTGCATGCGTTCCGTTCTGTCCATCGTTCTTCGGTACATCGAATCATTGTACATACAATCAGTCCATCGAACAAACATTCGAAAGACTTCGTTGGATTCAACGTGATAGAGAACGAATCTGTTTCTCGAGTCGAACACCGTGCATGCCGCTGCATCCTCTCAGATGACGACACTCTCTGTGGTGTCCTGTCTCCTCCAGAAAAGCATGCTTTTTGTGTGTCTGTGGATCTGTCCTCCTAGTTGCGTGTGTGTGTCCTGTTAGCATTCCTGCGAGTTAGCGTGTAGACTGATCCATCCCACGTGTGTGATCTATGGAGAAAGCAACAGAATCACTCTCGTTCTGATTTGTACATTAGCATCGCGACTGGGGTTGCGGTCTGGCAGCCGAGGACGAGGCTTCCCTGTGGAAACGTGTATCCAGTAACCACGCTCTCAACGCGCTGTCCCTTGCCAGGCCAGTACACTATACTAAGAACTCGATAAATGTTCGGAAAGAATTCTACTGTCATCCCCACCACTGCTTTTAATCTATGTTGACTGCTGATAAAATCCAAAGGCGAGCTACCGAGGCTTCGCCCGAAACTTCTAAGGTGTGGGAATAGTTTCCCTCTGCGATAACTGTTCCAAAGCAGGCCCAAGTTTCGAGCATTAATCGAAGATTTACTATACTAAAAACTCGTTATAACAGAAATTATATATATAGGGTGTCCAAAAATAACTTCGATTCCCGGAATTGAGGGGTTCTTGGGATGATTTGAAACAAGTTTTTCCTTAGTAAAAATGTTATTCGATGCTTTGTTAACGAGATATTGACGAGAAACAGCGACCAATCAAAGCAAGAGTCTGCTGGCCGAGCTTCCGCGGTAACGTTAGCTATGCGCTGCGATTGGTAACTTAACTGGCCGGCAGACTCGCTCTGATTGTTCAGAGTTTTTCGTTAATACCTCGTTAACAAAGCCTCGGATAATATTTTTGCTAAGGAAACACTTGTTTCAAATCATCCCAGGAACCCCTCATTTCCGGGAGTCGAAGCTATTTTGGGACACCCTGTATACGTGTGTCGATACGCCGACGGTTGTTTGCTCGCTGTGTATGAGTTAGTTTTTTTTTTTTTGGTACTTTCCACGGTAACTTTTGGAACAAGCTGTAGTTTCAGCCGAGCGAAATAACCACTAGCCGGAACAATGCTCGATTGTAATTACTTCGGAACGTGAGGCTCCATTATAATGGAGTTTCGATTGTTTCACGAACAATTTCGAAACTGAACACGTATTACTCTCCGATATTACGATGAAACGTATTTCTAAATCACAGTACCTATACAAACGGGTCATATCTGCGTAGAAAGTCGACAGAAACCGATCACCACGTGGGCTTTGCCCGAATATACAAAGCGCTCGATGTCTGACCGAAAACATGGTGGGTCACATTCTACTCGAAGCAGAAAATGTTTGTCAGAAGGATCCATATTCCAGCGAGAAATGATCCATATGTTTAGGGAAATTATCGACGATGGTGAACGCTTGTATAGAGCGTTGTAGCTACGGGATATATAATGAATCGTTGCGATACTTTCGATCCTGATCTTTCGATAATTTTGTTACGCGGTTAATTGTCGTAGCTGCCTTTTATTTCTTCCACGCGGTTTCGCGGATAGAGCCTCATTTAGGGAAAATGCCCCCGTGACGACCAGTGATTGCGTTTTGCTCAGGTCGGTGACGAAGGAGGAAAAGGAGAAGGAGAACACGAGGAAGGTGGCGCCGATATCCACGGCGATCACCATGCCCCCAGCTGGTCGACCATCCTCGGTTCAGGCCAGACCTATGCATGGACTTCTGCAGGACGATCCGAAAGCGGTACTGGTTTCGTTACAACCCTCCCACCATTGTTAACCTCTAACCATGTTACAGGGGTGATAACTTCTAAAGTTGAGAGATGATATATTTTTTGGAGTACGAAAAAGTTATAGGGAATTGAGTCACATAAGAAAATTTGAAGAATAATTGTTTAAGTAACATATTAAAGTTTTGAATTTTTTGTTTAATTTTGTTGTGCGACTAAATTCCCCATTCAAAATCACACAATTTATCAAAAATACCAATTTTTTCCTACTCCCTCTAGTGTCCGAGATATTCGAAAAAATATACTCTCATAAAGGGGCTATAAAAATTTCTATTGGACTCCAATCTTTGCAAATTAGTTCACAAAAATCGATATTGTGTACGTTGATTTTGTTTTGCTCTCTGAATGTTGGCCGTTCGTTTCCAGGACACCGAAAGAGCCATCGCTCGCGCAAGAAAGGATTTCTTGATCCGCCATCATTTGGATCGTACCACCGGTGTGGGTAAGTGTTCGCCAAAAAAATGGATTCTTTTATTTTACGACTTACCGCGTGTCGTAAAAACGCTAGGAATAATTGTGCAAACCTTGACGATCCCGATTACCATGGGCAGCATAAGAATTAAAAAAAAAACAAATTTTAAAATTATTTCCCCACTCAAAACCACTCACTTTTCATCCGAAAACATTTTTTCGGTATCATTTTTAACGGTCTCGAAGATATTCGAAAGGATTGATCGTGAATGATTCACCCTGTATACTAAATTTTGCAACAGGCGACGGTGCACTGCTTCCCTCTCCGACGAGAGAGAAGCTGGAGCCCGTGATACCACGACGCCGCGAGGACTCGAAGGAGCACCGTGAGGAAGTTCAGCCGAAGACGAAATCCAGCCCGAAAAACAGCCCGAGAACCGGTCGTTCCCAGAGTCTCGGGCCTACCGTGACCGAGCGTAGATCACCGAAACGTCAACCTCCGCGTGCACCGTCCGTCACTAAAGATGCAAAGGTATATACATACAGGGTGTCCACCCACCTAACGTGAACACCTTCAATATCACACTTATTTTTGAAGTTTCAATCAATTAAAGGGGAAAGTATTATTTAGTTAGAAAGAGCAAATACTATAAGCAAAAAATGTTCTCCAGGTCATATTTTTCGAAATTTCACTGTTAATTTTAAATGAGACTACATATTTTTATTAGCGTGACCCAATGATCTATAATAGTGTGACCTTCATGTGACCTTCAATACGAAAAATCCACAAATGTATGAGAGTAGATTTAAATAATAAAATAACCATGATAAGTGGAAGAATTTATCGAAGTTGATGAACATCGCTTTGAGGATTTATTAAAATTAATTTTCTGCAAAGCAAAAGCAAGTCAGATACTAAAGGTGCTCACGTTAGATGGTATAGAAACACACACATATACAATTTTCCCTATTGCATGTGATGCAGCCCCATTGACCCTGGCTAGAGAAGAGCGGTGGTGAGCCCGAAAGGCATCCACGACCGAGTAAGTAGCCCCGATCGTGAATCCAATGACACATCTCCCCTTCGACGACGATATCTCTCCGTAGTAGTCGATCGACCTTCAGCATCCAAGAGATCGTAACCCAGAGTTCGATTGGCGCTCGTAATCCTACCCCCCCTTACCTCACGAATATATTTCGTTCTGCATTTTCGTGCATCGACTGGTATACAACTTTGTTTTTCTTTTTTTTTTTTTTTTTCGTTGATAGTTCAGTCTCGTGTATAAATATGTTTATTATGCGACTATATTTGGATTGCTGTTTTATGCTCTTGTGACCCTCGAAAAGCCGTAACGTGTTCTCTACTTATAAGTTAGTTCATCCCACCAAACCACCTTTGTTCGGAACGTGAACGCGAGAGACATTCACCGCTGCTAAACAGTTCAAACAACCTCCGCCTCCTGTGAATGTACAGTTGGGAGCTGCTGAGTTGCTCAGCTCTTACAAACTGGACGGCACAGGAGCAAGAGGGGTATTTCGCCAACCAATGGCTAGCACTGGAAGACTCTACGTCATTGCTACGTCAGTACGCGGATTAATCTGTTATCGCTCTAACTCACTTGATCTCGTGTGTCCCGTTCGCTCTCTTTGTCACGAATTTGGTTGGAGGACTTCTCATCAGCTCCCAAGTATACCTACCTCAGAGATACCCAACTAACGCCCACGAGCGAGTATTCCCCCCCAAAGGTATAGCTGCTTCAAAGATATAGCGTTAGCCATAAACGTGGCCGACTCTTAAACCCATTAGTACTCGATCATCGGGGGCCCATTACGTCCCACCGCATTCAGGGTTGCAGGTCACTGTCAGCTATGCGGTTCCAAGGAATAAAACGAAAAATACTGGAATATTTGAAAGAAATTTACGTTTCAAATATAAAATTAGTACGCTATAAGAATTTCTTTAATTTCATTAAAACGGAAAAACCGATCCCAAATTGACGTCGTAAGCTCCTGAACGACGGTCGAGCAGATTTTTTACAACTGAAGGGTATCGAATGGCAGGATTAGGCTACCGAAATACATAAACTTTAGGGTCGGTTAGGTTAATGACTAACGCTATATCTTTGAAGCAGCTGTACCCCCACTAAGAAGTTCAA
Organism: Dufourea novaeangliae; assembly: GCF_001272555.1. Lineage (NCBI taxonomy): Eukaryota > Metazoa > Arthropoda > Insecta > Hymenoptera > Halictidae > Dufourea > Dufourea novaeangliae. The sequence goes on along the minus strand of NW_015374114.1, from coordinate 16,973 downwards.
GCTGTTCAGTGTCTTTCCGTATTCACCGCGTCCTGCCGCTACGGCTCGAGCGTATCAGCCAGAGCCCCGTAGTGGAGGTACCTCTGGTGAGGAATACGGTAAATCATCGATGAGTGTTCGAAGGCTACTCGATTGAGGTCCTCAGGTCTAACGCTGGTTTTTTGATGAGGTTTGGCACAGTGATAGAGCTTGGGATTTCGAAGCCGATGATATTTGTTTCAGCCACACATGGCCGTTAGTTTATGAAATATTGTCGAGGATTTACTGTACTCGCTCGTAGACTTTGAGCATCTCTTAACTACACGATCCGCCTGTGTCTGTCACGTGTCGATTCTAATAATCGATTCTTTGAGCGGTATTTGTGCCCTGAACGACGACATATCGATTGTGTGTGCCAACACTCGTCATCGGTAATGTATTTATTTTTATTTTTTTTGTCTTTGTGTCTCTCTCGCTCTCTTTCTCTCCTTAGGCAGATATTTGCATGACACTCGTGTTTATTGATCGTACCTTATATATATATCTATATTTGTCTTTGCCAGTCTAGTGAAACAAAACCAAGTAGCTCTATATATGATTGTCAAGTAACAGAAAGTTTTTTTTTGTTTTTGCGACATACGTTGTTTCCCCCCAGTTCCTGAACACGGCCTCTCCGTTAAACCCCGCGAGTAGCCGCGACATCCACGCGCACACCCGTATGCGTGCGTATAATGGCACGATCGACGGCGATCGATCTGCATCGTCGATCGCGTTTTCTAACGTAATAGACGGTGTGTAGTCGTGCGTTGCATTTCGAACACCTTCTCCCGTGAACCTCAGGTAGCTTTACGAACGCCCCTGGTAAACCTTGGATGATTTTACGAACGCCAACCATGTCAAAGAGAAGAACCATCTGTCATCATTAACGACATCCCAATTATCATGGATGACAATCTTATTCACCGTATATATATATCCCTACAATCTGTGAGCACCTAGAGCGCCACACACACATCATTATTCGTCACAGTTCGCCATTTTGGACCATCCTCATCTTCATCTATCGTCACCCAACATCACCATCGCCATTTCATCGGTCTTCTCTCTGATCGTGATCTCCATCGTATCTCTCACATTCACATCGAAATCGTCAGAAACCCATAAGTCGATGGGTGGAACATCCCCATCGAAAATAAACACCATTCCTGAAAAGAAACTAGCACCCACCCAGTGCATACGACCCACCTCTGTGTTTTTCTCTCGTCATTTTAAATCAGGGTCGTTAGCTGGCCCCGCGCGAGATACCTTAAAACCCAACGCGTTACCCGATACGTCGTGAGCCGACCGTGGCGGATCAGATTGATCAGTAGTGGCAGCGGGTGTTTCAGTCACGGGCCCCGGCCGCGTGCGTTGGAGCATACGGGAGCCCTCGACGATATCCTCGACGGGTCCGTCGACCAGCGTGCCGCCATTACCGCCACCACCCTCGGGCCCAGGGCCTACTCCGTTCCACAGGAGGCCCCCACAGGTCCATCGGAAATGTACGTTCTCTGTACCCACGTACCTGCTGCCCGCTAGCCCGACTTTCACGTATTTCTCGGTTCTCTAAACCCTGCCCCACCCCCTTCTGAATCCTGCAACCTCTACCTTGCCTTTCACACCCTCCCCAAAAAACGCCTCTTCTTTCACCCTTCGACAAGTTTATAAAGACCCGCGAAGCCCCTCTCCCCAGGATATTTTCATTTTGTTTGCTTGGTTCATTTTTCCTTTCGATTTAGTGTGCCCACATTGTTCGATTTCTCTTCATCCCCTCTCCCCCCTTCTGGGCTGTGAGAAATCGTTAGAGGATTGAACCCCGACTATCGAATTCTCGGTCTCGGCGAAGAATTGAAAAACTGTTTTCGGAGTTAACTTAAAATTTTAACAGTCTAATTTTGTGATACACAACCGTTGTAAACATTTCACGTGATTTGGATCGAACAGTGACGATGGTATCGCGCGGTTTCGCGGTGTTTAGAACGGTTTTTTTTGGAGGATCGAGAGTTGGGGTAGGGACATACCCGGAATTGAAGTTCGAGCAAGATGTAGTCACGCGGAACTCGATATTCAACCGCGGACACATATTCCGCGCGGGTTCGATAACCACGGGAGACCCTTCAGCCCTCAATGACCTCTCCAATAAGAATTGAACCTCGACGAAGCGACGCAGCCTTGCTTAAAATGCTCGACAATCGCCCGGAACGCTTTATTTTGCCTCTGAACCCTTTCAACGGTTTCCACTACGACTTTTAATCGCCGAACGGACAAACGAACAGTTTGCGATAAATATTTCGGCAATATTCTATATTCTCTTTAAACTAGACTGAGCATTTTCGTTGAGAACCGAGTACATTAGGAAGAGACGCTTGATTGACTGATGACTAGTCTTCTGTGATTAAGACGATTCCATAGATAGATTGACCCTCATCAATCGTGTGCCACCGTCTGACCGAACCTTGCAATTATACCGTAAAGTTGTATAACGTGATAGGTAGCAAGACTAATCAGGTAAAAATTCGAACTCCACCCCAGCGGTAAGTTATAGACCAAAAAGGTCCCACAAGAGTTAAATTCGACTGACAACTGCTCGAGGCTACTATCGCCGCCTGTGAATACAATTTCCAAGTTTTCCATGAGATAGAGGAGTACCAATTCTGTTCGAGGCCAAAGAATACGCGCATAAAAATCTCAGAGTGAACTTTTGATCGAGCGATCGAACTAACTTCGTGTCGGAAGGAAGAAAATCGATGACACAGAGTCAGTGACTGGTCGCCAGAAGCCTCGGCGGTAGCTCCACCGGAAGGCGTTGGTCTGGTCGCATTTTAAGCATGGCGTGGTCAATTGAACGACAGCGTGAAAAGTCCCCCGAAGAACGGTGCTCTTTATTCATCATTGTACTTTGTGTCCGGTATGTTCTAGCCTTCCTCGCAACCACCGCTCCTCCCCATCGCCCTCTTCATCACGCCAAACCCTCAACCACCACCACCACCACAACCACCGCTAGTACCACTGTAAAACCCCCGGTAAAGCATTCAGTTCATACGAGTGTCCATCACCCACCTACGTCGAGCGCTGCCGCTGCGGCCAGGCCGGACCGTGTTAAAGATATAAGCCGGTGCCAAGGTCCGAACGAAGCTCCGGCAAAAACGTGTAGCGACGATCCAGCTGCGGCTGCGGCCGCAGCCGCCGCCGCCGATCCATCCAAATCATCCTCCGATAGTCGATACGCGTCAAATCAAGCCGCTACCGCCGTCCAACCTAGTAAGTAGCATGCTCTCTGCCGTTCGGCCTGTTGCTATTAATTTGTTTCGCTCGAGAGTGTCTGTATCTCTTTTTATACGCTTTTCGTGTTCGTTGTTGTGTAACTATGTATCTATCTCTCTTTCTCTCTTTCTCTCTCTTTCTCTCTACGTGTCTCTCTATTTCTGTACGCGGTCGCCCCATAAGTAGCGCGGCTTCTTTTCTTCAACACGTACACTCTCAGTTTACCATTTTCTGTTAAGAATCTCACACTTGAATGTACAGTGGGTCTGTTGTTCCACTTGTTTATGAGTCTTTCAGTGTTCACAATAATCTCTTTCGATGTCGAATATATGTGTTACACGATTCACTATATGTTTGTGGTTTTCCACGATATCTATCCATTATGTTTGACTTCTAACGTCACTATAGGAGAATCCATTTTCTACGTTCCTCGCTTCGGAGGACATCGATTTTCAGTCTAGAACAGAAAGGACCGACTATAGGTCACTGTTTTTCAGCCGGAAAAATTATATATTTATGGGACAAGCTTCGTTATCCGATGAGTACCTCTTAATCTCTTATTTGAAGGGTGATGACTCTACCTGATGAGTAAACACGGACGCTCCACAATTCCTAAGGGCCGATTTGTATTTCCATTGTTCTTCCAGTATCTTCTCAACTCATCAATAGATTATATAATATATTAGAGGTTACAAAACCCATTTCATGGGTAAAATATCCTCACCAAAGTCTCACGATCCACCCAGAAAACTCGCTAACTTCTGGAGTCAAAATCTCCGGTTAGCACCAGTAGGAGTGCCATTTTACCAATTTATCAAAGCCGCGTTACTTCTGGGACGACCTAAAAATCTCTGCATTGGTTCTCTCTACATCGTCAAGTCCTCGTTCTTTCAAACTCTCTACATACATCGTCCTATCACTCTCTATATATATTTGTCAGTGCCTTTCAGACTAAACGCCTAGAATGGCCGCGGGCAAGATGAACCGCGCATGATTCTTGCATATTTTTTCTCCCTGTATACTTTTCTCATGTGCGAAAGGGAACGTGGCCGGCCTCACCTCACTGTTCCCGCCCGTTTTCATTGCGCTTTCATCGTCGACGCTGCTGCCATACCAGCTCTGTGTGTGTGTACGCGTCTCTGTTTAGTTCTCCGTTCGTTGGTCGCGGCGTGACTGAGCGATAACGCGCCAACTTCAGCTAGGCCTCCGTCTGCTGCGCCTAGTGGGGCTGGTGGCTGCGTTTTTTGATCGGCTTTCCGCACGATTTACACGCGTACAGAATCCGCGAACACATTTTTCTACTGACACTCAGGTACAGAGACAGTCGAGAAACTTTCCGTCGTCGTATAGTTGTTGGGCTGCAGGATACGGTAGGATGGTAAAACAATGAGGGCCCACTAACTATTAAGTGCGCAACCAACGATGGACGATCCCAGTCTCCGAACGATCGTTGGATCAAGGCTCTGTTTATATCCATGCGTGATTTCTTTGACAGAAAGAAAGACCTTTGTTTCTCGAGGGTCTCGCGAGTGTGTATTCCGTGCAGAAATAAATCGTCGTTCGCGATCGAGCAATCATTCCCCGCGGTAGAGAGAGAAGAATAGCCTGTAAACATTGGAGCCCTTTGTAAACTTGTTGCGCGGCCCGCGCAACACAAAACCACGGCTCACATCTCACACACCCACCGTCACACAAGATCTAGTTATATGTATATGTATGTATATATGTATATACGTACTTGTATACTATATATAAATATCTGTACGTGTGTCCTCTCCTGCATTCTGAGTGCGCTAGTGTACTTCTCTCTGGGAAATGCTCTGTGTCCATTGTGTAGATCCTGGTATCCGCGGCTGGATGGTTTTCCGGTATCTGCGCTCGATGACTCGATCAATTCACTTTTCGACACTTGCCTTGGAAGCCTGACTTCACTGGTCAGGGGTGGAACGAAATTCTTTTTTTTTTTTGCGTGGGGGAGGGATACAGCTGGAATACGCTTTGAGACGAAGACTCGTCCAGTCTCTCCTCCGAGCTTGAAGAGGATGTGTTACGTACCGCGGGGAGTGCACTAATGTTTCAGACGACCACTAATTGTACCGCCTTATTCCCCGTAATATGTTCATACCTCTCAGTCCTCGATCGAAGTTTTCCTATATTCTCTCGGGTTCCCAACTTTTCTTTCCAAGTATTCACGACATAACGGTGCGTAACACAATCCCGCGCTCAGAGTCACTCGGAGTGAAACGATACACGTAGAGGACTCGATCCATCGAGTGCATGCTTCCCTGGGGGGTGGGCCTCCAACTAGAGCGGTGTATACCTCGTCGCTAAAGCCTCCATTAAACGTTCCAGTGACGGCGGAGCCGCAAGTAAACGGGGACGTGACCGGCGAGGACCTGAACGTCGAGTCAACGCCACCGTCGCAGGCCCATCCGGTTCCGGCGACCGCAGCAAGCCCGTGGCTCGACGACGAGCCGGTGGTGAAAAGCCCGCCGGAACCAACCAGGGTAAAGTCGCCCGAGCAGATGATCATGCGATCCCCCGAGCCGGTAAATTGGACCGTACCACTGGACACCGGGAAAACGTTCACTGTCACGCAAAACGTCAGAGAAGGTACGCCTACATCTTTGCCCTCCGCCTCCAAATCATTCGGTTGTCTGAAAAATATGTAGATTTTTCGTTTTGTTCTTCGGCCATACACGAGGCGTGACAATAAAATTTCTAGAATAATTTCATGTAATGGAAACGGAGTTATTCTCGAAACTTTATTGTCACGCCTCGTAAAACTAGAAGTACTGTATCCAAAGAACGGCGGAAGATCCTCGAGAAAAGAATGTTTTCGATACCAATACTCTGTGATTATGATTCAAGTGGATACTCTTAGAGATTCTACTGTCCGTTTCTATTTCAGAACCACTGACGCGTCCGCATAGCGAGGCAAAATCATGGGCCCCGTCGTCCTTCCCGTCCGCGCCTCAGTCAGCCCCGCCGGAGCTAGCGGCCCAGCACAAGTCGCATCACTCCCAGCATTCCGGTTACAAGTCGCCGGAGAGCGAGAGCATCTCGATCGGCAGCTTCAGCGGTCTGAACGGTCACAAAGACATGGACTCGGAAAGGGACAGCCCGTTCCCAACGAGCGGCCCTGGCGCTAGCACGCCGACACAGGGTGAAAAGGTGAGTCACACACACACTATCGTAGTGATTTAGTATTTAGCTTACTGCTAGTGAAACGAGATGTAAAACGAATCACAAGGATACTAAACGTACAACTGATTTGCAGGAGTCAACAGGCGGCGGAGCGGAGGAGTCAAAAGACCAGTCAAGACCGGACTCGTCGATAAAACCGGTAGCCGGAACGAATTTAAGATGCCTAGATGATCCAGGATTCGAATACGACAGGAAGAAGGAGACCAGCCAAGGGACTACGACCGCAACGATGACGACACCGTCATCGTCGACGGCTCCACAGCCGGGTTACCGTATCCTCGAGGCGGAATCGCCTCAGGGCGCCGGCAGCGGCGGTGGTGGCGGTGGCATGGCTGGGGTAGTTGGTAGCACCGGGGGTGGTTATCACGTACTTGAGGCGCCGACGGTTGTACCAGGCTCAGCGCAGCGTTCCGCGGCGAGCGAGGTGCTGGAGAAGGCGCGAAACCGCTTCGACAAGTTCTGGGGAAAGGGCAGCGGCTCCGAGAATTAGACCGTTCGCGCGGAGAACATGCACGTGAGACGTTCCTCGGCTTAGAAGGAGGAGCGGAACGAGGGGGGTTAGAGAGAGAGAGAGAGAGAGAGAGAGAGAGAGAGAGAGAGAGAGAGAGAGAAAAGTACGGGGGAACAGGAGACTATCAGTGGTCTCCTGTTGTGGCAGCTCCTTTCGTGGTTCGTCTGCTTGTCCCTGGCCGAAGTATGGTGGTCACCAAACGATCCCCGTCGGGGACGAGATCTCGGCTGGTTCCTTTCCGTCTTACCTGTCGCGCGTTCAATGGTCTTCGTCGTCGTCTACGCAGCTCCGGAGACCTTGCTGCTTTCGACGTGCAGGAAGTAGAGGAAACGGAGGAAGAAAGGATAGTGTAACACCAAAGTTTCCGTCGTACAGACGCTATTCGTTGTTAGAAGAGGAGCTTCTAGGCCGTCTCAATGGAGCCGAGGATTATGGATCGTCGTGCGAAGTATCGCGCAGAAAACGGGACGAAGAACCGGAAGAACAGCTCAGATCGGTAAGACGACCGAGGATGAGACGAAGACGGTGCGTGCAGGCAACGCGTCGGTCTCGTTGAAGCTCGAGGAACGGTTCGAAGGATGGCGCGATCGAAGAGCCGGCTCCTTCGACCGGACACGATCTCGAGACGAGACATGCCAAGGACCGTGGGTGATGGATATGAAAGGGAACCAGAGGACGTGCACAGCACGCTCGACACGTACACGCGATTCACGCGGAGAAGAAGAGAATGAGATAGAGAAAGACAGAGAAAGAAAGAGGCACGGACGCCACGCGATACATACATAGGAAGACACGCACCTAGACGAACACACGCGAGTCAGTAATGTTTCTAGGATATTCAAGTGATCTCGACAGAGATCCGCCGTAGTTAAGCCCGAATTCTTTTTCCATTGATAACAAAGAGAAGAAAAAAAAAGAGAAACAGGAGAAAAAAAAAGATGACGATGAAAGAAGGTAATCCACACGAGGTACCCGTGAATAACGAATCGAATCGCGAGGAAACAAGGAGTACACGGCTTATCGCTATAAATAAAGGGGGAAGGATATGAAATAGCCTTCAGCCGCTTCGTGCGTTTTATATAAGTCTATATACGGAAAAACCAATTATACACATGTACACCGTATGTACGTTATGGGTATCGCACTCGCGGATTAATCGCGGTACCGAAGACGGTCCCGTGGACGCTTCTTGTGTCGATCACGGTCGTTGCGCTAACTGGAACGAGGAATGTCTATAAGGACAGTGTGAAGAGAAAGCATAAGGTGTGATAAAAGAGGAGAAGATCCGCGGTGTCGTCGGAGGTACCGCAGAGATAATTAGTTTCTTTCAAAGTTTGCCGACCCGGAAACTGTGAGAATCATTCCATTTTCCGAATATCCCAATCGTGCCGAGAGACCCCAGGGCGGGGATGAAACGTTTAGAAACAACAATTACTGCACAACCCTCGAGAAGAAGAGATATTCGGACCTTCCAATCTTCCGATAAAAAAATGGTCGCGTCTGTAGGATTACAGGTCCCTAGGATTCAGAATCTCTAAAATCCAGAATCTCTAAGATCCAGAGTCCTCTAGGATGCAAAGTCCTCCAAGATTCGGAGTCTCCTCGATTCCTTCGGGCGTGGCCGTGTGGTCTCTCGGTACATATCGAGCCAAGGAGCTTCCCCTCGAGCACCAGCGAACCGGGGGATGCCACCCGAGCAGCAAGCGGAACGAATTACTGTAGTGAGGCGTAGTGTTTGTTTGTTTATTCGTTTGTTTTTCACACATACACGTACACACGCAAATTGTAGGCCGCGCGAGCAGCGAAAGGAATTAAGGAACCGAAGACGGAAACGGAACGACTCCTAACTGAATTCCTCCCCACAAGAGTCGGATCGAAATCCGAAGCGGGAACGTTCGCGCATCCCCGTTGGCGGTGTATCACGCTTTTCGTGCTTGGCTCTCGGGATCAACGACGAAATTGGTGCTAGTCGGTGATGCATCGAAGACACACACACACACACGAAAGCTTACGGGGAGGGGCGAGACAAAAAGAAAGGGTAGAACTAACTACCCTCTCGTTACTCGCCGCAAATTCCGTTTGCATCCTGTTGTCTGTGTACGTTCCTCCTCTTTCGAGCTACTGGGCCCAGCGAGAAGTCCTATTATTCATCTGCGACTTTTCGATGATTCAACGGTTAATTCGCATTCCACAAATGTCCCAGTTAGCCACGAGTGTGAATGTATTACATCTTCAGGAGATCATCTCGCGCTCATCTCGAAAGGGTTGAAACGATCGTCGACGGAGCTGTGGCGATTGGTGGGGGTAACGGGCCGGCCCGTTCTTCTCAGAGACGGTGATGCTTGATGGATGAAAGTAGCGAAAGGAGAGAAGACGAAACGCAAAGATGAACCGCGGCGAGGACTATTGGACATTGGAAGGGCCCTTGGTTCCCACCGACCCGAGGACGACGGAAGGCAGGATAGGATAGAGAAAGAGAGAAAGAACGGAGATAAAGACAAAAACCGAGCGACGGAAGCTTTTCTCTCTTTCACGCGCATTTGGTACACACCGGTACACCACACTCCATCCAGATCCACGTCCAAGAGTCAAACCAACCGTAGTGAAGCAGTAATAACGATAACGATTAATAATTGATAACTTGATGATAACTCTTAATGATAAAGGAACGCCGCTAAAGGGATTTAACAAAAAAAGGCAAAAAATCTTACGAAGAAAAACGCGGAAAAAAAATAAAAAAAAAGAGAATAAAAGAAGCGACGACACACGAGTGATACATACGTGTGCGATGATCACAGATGCGAACGACTGACGAGAGGGACTCGAGATGATAAAACGATTTTTCACTGGGACTTCCTGGATCGTGACTAGAGAGATTGTGGATAGTTTAACGGAAACTACCGTGGCTGTATGGGGGCTTTTGTTCGAAGGGACGGTCGATCGACGTCGACGACGATTGTTCAACGCGCAAAAACCAGTTGTGTTCGTGTGGATCAATTTCAATCGAGACAAAAAAAAAGAGATCATCATCAAGAATCGAAGATTCCTTTTTACTACGTTCCTAGATTCCATCGGATCATTGTTTGCTTGTTTCCGCCTAGGAAGAAATAATCTCCATTAACCGAAGGAAGCAAAAAAAAAGTGAAACTGGAAAATTCGTCGTCGACGTTCGATTGGACTGCGAGATTGGACAGATCGGCACACCATTGGCCGCGATCCCGAGCTTACTTCTTTCTTCCACTTCCTTTTTCGACTCTCCTCTCCTGCCCCCCAACCCCTTTCAGCATCCTTTCCCCCTCCCCCTCCTGGCTGCGTTTAGAATTGCGACAAACATATTAGGCCCCGCTTGCACGATGGAAGCAAGTCGCTGGACGGTGTCTGGAAATAATTGAATATCCGAAAGGCGTGTATGTAGCTTGAATTCGGTGTATAGTTTTTAAAACCGTTATATTCGTTGCGGTGGCGCGAATTGTTTCGTACGGAATGGCCAAGCTGGTTAATCAGACGATCTGAAAGTAAAACGAAACACTTAACAACGCCGTGTATCGGATACTCGTGGGGTACTTTAAAACGTTAAATGGTGTCCGCCGCCTATAATGCCGTCTTACGTGCCGAGACGATACGATTTGTATTTTCAACGCGACGGGAACGTTTGGCCGTGGCAAGGTGACACCCCCGCACGGCCCCCACGCCCACCGTGCCACGCCTTCTTTGCTCTTGCTCCGCCCATTCGCGACCACAAAAGGCCAGTAGAAGCGACACACACAGACACACACGAATCCGCGCATGTTTTACTATTTTACTCGCGGCAGCGGATATGAACCTTGAACGGCCAACGTTCTCCATCACGAACGTACGTGAAAAAAAAAGAAAGAATTCTTGTTTAGTCGAATACACCGCGTATTGAATACCGAAGGCTGTTTTTTCAAACGCGTTTACCACCGGCCCCTCGGTGAACGCGATAAACCTATTGTGATAAGTGTTGAATCATTACATTCCACGCGAAGCAACGAAAATTTGTTGCGTGAGTTCATAGATTATGTCGGGAACGATTCACTCGGAACAGTGGCGGGGCACGATCGCTGGATCCGATTTTGTTCCGCGGGATCGTATGCGCGCGAACTGTATTAATAATAGACAGCGGATTTTATGCATTTATAGAGTAATATATATATATTATATATATTATATATATAATATCGTCGTCGTCGTCCGAGACTCGTAAAAAAAAAACGTTCGAAACGTATTCAATTCTTTTGTCGTCGACGCGAAGCTGATCAGAAAGTGCGTGTGTGTCACCACCGCGCCTCTGGTTACGACAGCCTAAACCAACGAGCGTGCATTTGTTTTTTTCCAATGGGTATATATATATATAATATATAATATACGTATATATGCGCCCGTTACTTTGTCCGCGGTATTCGCGCGATTTATTCACCGTCTCTTGTGCTAGTTATATTTCACGGAACGATCCGATAGCCATTTGGAAACCGTTTTAATCGTCCGATAAACGAGGGAAATCTTCGGTCAGTAATGAAACTGACTTACCTACTACTCGTAATCTACACACGTTCCTTACGAAAAAAAATGGAAAAAAATAAGAAGAAAAAAACAAACAGTTCATTTATAGGCGTTGTAAGAGGAAAAAATAAAGCCGTTCACCGTATAATCGACCCATAAAAACAATTTGTACTTGCATAAACATCCGCGGTCTAGCTCATTAATCTTGATGTTATCACGATGACCACACCCATTGTAAACCGCGTCCGTCGTCGTGTGATGGTCGTATGCACGTTCGATTGCGAGCACACATACACACGTACATACACATACACATACACACGGTTAGAGGAGACTTGCACAGGCTGCGCGCCACTGATTCGACCGATTCTCCAATTGTTCGAACGATTTACCCCTCTTTTTTTTCTGTTTCTTGGTGCACGGCAGAGGAACGAAGGGAATATACATAATATAATACGCGAAGAGAGGAACAGGGCCGAAGTTACAGCTTGTTCAGGGTTCTAAGCGACGAAGTACAGTAAACTTGCGATAGTACCCGCGTTTGGGGGCTCTAGGAGGCGGGCAGTTCTAGTGAACGGGTGATTATCGATAGCATAACTCAGTCGACAAACGTCATCCAAAGTGTGTAAGTAATGCGTATGCGAGTAAGGGCCATTTCTAACGAATAGTTTATTCAGCAGGCAATTATCGCGAGTCCACTGTGTAACAAGCAAGTCCGCGACTGCTTCGCGAGTCCGAGGAAGACTCACCTCACAAAAAGCTTACACACATACACATACAGACACACTGCCCATCCCCGAATTTCGGAAACTGATTTTCTCCTGTGATTTCTAGAACGTTTTCCACCACCGCCACCGTTCAAAAATTCTTTATCAATATCTTCGTGTTCCAAGCCTTTTACTCGACCATGCGAACACACATACACACAACACACACACACACATTTGGTTCTGTCGAAGAGAAATTGCGAAAGACCATCTCCGAGGAACGGGCCTTAAGAAACCGGGATGATATCCGGGGAACGTGCTGGCCACGTTCCGAAACACGCGCGCATTTTTTTTTTGTTCTCTAATTCGACGACAGTTACAAGCGGAAAACAAGGCGTGAGAAAACGTCGAATACTCTGAGAGACTGAGAGAGAAAAGGAGATAGAGATAGAGTCTTGTTCTACGAATCAAAGGAAGTACAGTAAACTCGCGTTACAGCACTGCTCTCGAGGCTCTACAGACGGTCTTTTCCAGGAAACAGCACATTAACGAAGGCCAATACAGAGTTGGGCATACTTTTATTTGAATAATACATAGTGAAAAGCTGCAGTATCTAAGAGCGTCATCCTGATTGTTGAACAGTCAACGACATTAAATAATTGTTTGCCAAATGTCGACTCATTCAAGACGAAGTATTATTTTATTATAAAAAATTGGAGTTTCCACATTTTAAACGATTAAAAATGACGAAGTGCTTTTTTTTATCTTCTATTCGAAACTCTATCTAGATAATGAATTTTCTCGTCTCTGGGCCAATGGCGCGCAGGATCTCGTCGCAGCTTGATCAATGGACCAATCATTGGCCACCGAAGGTTACAGACACAGGCGTTCCTAACAAATGCTTTAACCGGCAGCACTTTAACGCGAGTCTACTGTACGCAAGGGGGATGATTTAAATTGACGAATTGAACAAACCCTCGATACATCCCGAAATCCCCCCCCCCCTAAAAAAAATAGTGTAGTTCTTCCGTACGAATAAACGTTTTGGGGACACATCGGATATACGATTGTTCCGCGGGAAAGTATAACGCGGATGATATACGTACATAGATACCATACTCTGAATGGTTGGAACGGAGGGTGACGTTTTCTTTGTTAATTTTGCGCTTCAGAATCGGCAGACAATCTCGACGGGAAATGGGGTTTTTCTTTCGCGACGAGACAAGAGGAATAAAAAAAAGATGGAAAGAAAAGAAAGTAACCGGACACGAGTCGATTATCGTTCAGGGATATCACCTGTATTCTCGCCTCAGTCTCTTTATGCCTACTTATATACATAGATAGGTCGTGCTATATTAAAACGCGACGATTATATACAAAGTATATATACACACAAATATATCTATATACATTATACATAAATATACGTTATTGAGAAACGACACGACGAGGCGGAGTGAAAACGGACGTTCGAACAACGACGGTTACAAACGAAGAGGGGGGGGGGGTGGGCGGATCGAAGGGGGTGGAGCTGTGTTTTGAGGGATTCCGATTCGTTCAATGAACCTAGGTGATGATTTGAACGGGATGATATAATTGTTTTGATACAACGAAACCGCGCCGGGTGAAAACACAATACTCTCGTGAAACGATGTCTTGGCGCCGACTGGATTGAAAGTTTTGCTTCTTTTAGGAACAGTGAAAAATCTGTCGTCGGATATTAGGCGACCATTCACCGAAATGTGGTTCGTGTTTTTGTTTTCGAAAATATATTCTCTGTTAACACCAGCTTGTTTCGCGAGGGGTTATAGATCAGTTCTGTTTCATGTTTAGCGAATAGGATCGACGGTGAACAAGAAATCGAAGCAAACGATGATCGTGAACAGGGTTTTCTTTCGTTATCCTTCGCGACACACCACGGAACATTATACTCGAACCGTTCGCCATAACGCGAGCTTTAAACTTGGAGAAGCCGCGTCCGGACCAACCCGGTCGAGCTCAAAACGGACGAAAGAAAAAATATAATTATATATATACTTATGTGTTTTTCGAACACCGTATAGGATCGATCGCTTGCTAGATTCACCGTCAAATCGATTTTTATCAGAGAGAGAATTCAGGAACGTTAGTAAATGACGAGGCGGGGGGTGGGGGCAACAGGCGAATGGCGGCCGACTGGAAATTTTAGGGAATCGACACACACCTTCTTTCGCAGAGACTAACTTTTTATTCCTTTTCGAAAACCCCCTCCCAGCGCTCGACGCGCACACTCCGGGAGCGATGTACGACAGGTATACAGCAAACTTGCGTGGAAAAAAAAATGTTAAAGAGGACAAAGAAACACGAGGGCAATCAGATAGAGAGTAAAAAAAGGATACTAAGAAAGAGGAAGAAGAAGCACACATCACGGGTTCACATTCGAGACACCACCGCGGCGAGCGTATTATAAACACGTGAAAGCATTACGTGACACTACGGTACATTTGCGCATTCCCCTTCTCGCGTCCAGATGTGTTATATATATTATATATTAGAAATTGAAATACTCGTAAAATAAAGAACACGCCGACGCTTCCTGTGACCCTGTGGACTCATTATTTTTCTCATAATTTCGTGAATCATCGATCCTTCATCGAATCGTCCGCCTCAGTTCATCGTTCGATGCCAGTTTCTTCGATGGAATTATTAGGGAAGAACAGATAACCTAAGAATGCGTGACCGTTATATATATATATACATATAAATACAATTTATTGTGTCTGTACACACGATCGAGAGTTCGATAAAGAAAAGAAAAAAAATAATGAAGAGAGAGAGAGAAAAAATATATACATTGCCGTGCAGTGCTCAACTAGCAGCTTGTAAGTATCCTAGTCCGGTGATCGAGAACCGCGAGATGAATTTCCAATTCTTATAAAAACTTATATGTTAATAAATAGGTCCATCATCTAAATTATCATCTTCGTCGTCGTAACCCTCTCCGTTATCGAAGTAATTGTTTACGTAGTCCGTTCCTTCGTCCATTTCCTCATCCAGCTCCTCTTCCTCGTCCTCGACCTGTTCATCGTCTTTGTCTTCCGTTTCTTCCTCCTCTTTCTCTTCCTCCTCCACATCGCTTTGCTGAGTAGTCTCCTTCTTTTCTAACTCCTGTAGTTTAGTGTCAATGTCCACATTCTTTTTCTTCTTCTTCTTCGGCTTCGATATCTTCTGTCCTTTGCGTTTCTTCATCTGAGGCTTCAACTCTGCTGGCATTCTGCTCCAATCATACCTGATATCATAAGTGCTTTTGTCTGTTATTAAATCTTGATACCTGTCAGAGTATCTTTCAATATCCTTTTTAATTACTAGTGGCAAAACATTATTCGGAGATTCCCTCATATATTCTGCGAATTCTCTCTTGAGTTCCAACAAGTAACTCATTTCTTTCGCGATGGTCAAAGGCAACGGTTTATATTCCAGAGGAGGATACTTTGGTGGAGGCTGTAAAACTGGAGGTGGCAGAGCTTCTCCCTTGGAAAATCCCAGCTGTTCTGTACTAATGGACATAGTAGGCTTTCCTCTTCCTCTTCCACGTCCCGCCATTGTGATCTATTTTATCTTCCAACAATTGTAACTGACAAAGTAAGAAATATACTGTTAATAATATTTTTGCTCAACTTACAGTGCAATTTCTGCGTGACAATTAATCCTTTGTGTAGAAGAGATTCTCCCCCTCTTTTACTCAACTCCAGAAATATTAATCATAACCATGAAGAACATAGCATACCACTGCTCCTAAAGATGAACTATTTAACCTCAAGCCTCCTGCACCATAAGTTCTTTTTCTTCGCCTTTCACAAGCTCTTCTTCTTTGGCTGCGAACGCTTCTTTGTCGTAGATTACTTTTATAACCAAGGAACAGGATGGACATGTGGCTTCGTCCTCCCCGGTGGCCAATTCTGCTTTAGATATTTGAAATTGATCACCGCAAGGACATGGGTAATAATATATCTCCTCGTCCTCGTCGTACTCAAAGTCCTCGATTTCTACTTCGTCGTGATACACGGCCATAATTCCAAATCTTCGGAAATAATCAACTCTTGTATCTTAAGGTTAAGTACAGGTTGGAAAAGCATGGTCACATGCAGTGATGCCAGAATCGTGGAACTTGGTTCCACCACCACGACGTCCCGGCGTCCCCCACTTTATTCCACAGTTTCTTCCACACAAGCATACTTTGCTTCTATTTGTGTGAACTGGCAGTCGAGTGTTTCAGCCGACTACTGCGACGCAGTAGGTTTATGAACTTTACGAGGTGTATTGTCTAGTTTTAAGTCTCACGAATAGAATCCCGTTTGAATTTTTACTTAATTTTTTACAGGACGTCTGCAAAGTGTCTCACCGATTAAAACGTGGCTTTTTGGAAGACGCCCTCTACAGCGGTCGTGGTGAACTAAAAGTGCTAGAAAAAATTTCTTTATGTTCTTAATAATATATATAATAGCGTCCAAAAGGAATTATGTTTCTAAATATAATAGTTTTTTTTATAAAGAAATATTACAAAAGTGTCTTTTTTTTCAATTTTGAATGTGAAAGTCCCCTTAATTCACTTTGGACAACTCTTCCAACGTTATGCTGACAGCATCCGCCTTGACCAAGCATTCAGATTGAAGCTTAAACAACATAGATTAATCCCCTGTCATTGATAATCACAATAAACAACCAGAACACTGTCAAAATCGCATTTAATTGCGGAATACCACTAC
>NW_015374113.1:852-65469 GCF_001272555.1 Dufourea novaeangliae | reverse complement strand
GGGAAAGTGTCTTGGAGGTCGCGTTTCTTTTCGTATATTCTTAGATATATTTTTTTCTCATACACCACTCGGGGCCTCGAGGCTACTTGGCCACGATACCGACGGAGCGCGCGTCTGGACATTATAAAACTGCCTCTTGTCTTCTGCAGCACGACCACCCGCCGATTTCCTGTAACGTCTTACTGCCATCGACGAAGACCTTGCCTATTGTGTTTTCGGCCGTCCCTCTAGACATTAACTTGTAAAAAGAACTTTCAACCTCGAATTCCAATTCAATGTTAGAAATGGTTCATATTATACCGAATGTATGTGTTTAACAATTTTATTTATTTTAGTTTCTTAGTTTCTTCATGCATCGTAATGAAGGTGCGGCAAATTTCATCTTAGTTTCATTCTAATATCATTATACGTTTTGTATGATCCATGTTAATTGCATATTTTTTTTTTGCGGATACAAGGACCTCAAACACTTGGAGGTTAATTGCTTATCGTTCGAAGCTTCGCTCGATAGGATAATATCTTTCTTCCTGAAATATTGAATATTGACTTACTGTATGTTTTATGTGCATTGCATATTTTGTTACCACTTCGATCTTACTCCAAGTGTTTGAGGTTCTTGTATCCGCAAAAAAGTAATGTGCAATTAACATGGATTATACAAAACGTATAATGATGTTAGAATGAAACTAAGATGAAATTTGCCGCACCTTCATTACGATGCATGAAGAAACTAAGAAACTAAAATAAATAAAATTGTTAAACACATACATTCGGTATAATATGAACCATTTCTAACATGGAATTGGAATTCGAGGTTGAAAGTTCTTTTTACAAGTTAATGTCAAGAGGGACGGCCGTGAACACAATGGGCAAGGTCTTCGTCGATGGCAGCAACACGTTGCAGGCAATCTGCGGGTGGTCACACTGCAGAAAACAAGAGACAGTTTTATAATATCCAGACTCGCACACCCTCGGCATCATGGCCAAGTGGCCCCCAATGGTGTATGAGAAAAAAATACAGATGTTGCTATAAGAATATACGAAAAGTAACGCGACCTCCAAGACACTTTCCCATGCATCTCTTCCTTCCCAAAAAGTATTGACCATGAAAAAGTGGGGATCGACCTATTACGCCACATCAATCCTAACGAGGGAGGATCAGTTCAACAATATCAGTTGTCCTTTCCGAACGGTGTCCTTTGCATTCTACGAGCAAATAGAGGTCATGTTCGGAAAACAAAGTTTTAGTTTATTTAGCGAGAACGTAGTGATTATTTAGTAGTGTCGCGTACGTCGTCATTATAAATAGTGCAAATTAATTATTGTAGATTTTATTAATTATTGTAGGTATTATTAAATATTGTAGATTTGATTAATTATTGTAGGTTTTATTAATTATTGCATGATAGAAATTAGTATAAATAGATATTATAAATTAATTAGAGCAGGTTAAAAATTAGTGTCAAATAATTTTAAATTAATTATTTTGAGTGTTAGTTTTGTGTAACCTATAGAGTGTTAAACCCAACGGAGGAACAGCTCGCGGGTCTACTTAATCGCGCAGTGTGTGAACATTTTTCGCGGTCGGGACAATCGCGCAGTGTGTATGGACATTTTTCGCGGACGGGACAATGGCTCAGTGTGTGTGGACATTTTTCGCGGACTTCTGTGGTGTACGTGCGTGTGCGGATTAATTTCATGGATACTCGTGGACAGGACAATTGTGATACGTGACAACTAGAGGGGGCATTAACCCTGTCTACTCGATAATATTCGTAAGAAGATATTTACATTTCTTGCGAATTTTATCGAGTAATCAGAGTTAATGCGATACAAATGGATTCGACTCAAATACCGCGGGCACAAGTTATCGACATCTTCTACGAGGTAAGTAAACAGCTGTTCTACCGACTGTTCCTGCACGTCGTTGAGTGTTTAAAGTGATTTCACGCCCCTGTTGAGCCGTGATCCGCTGACACTCCGTGCGCGCGGATTGCCATGATTTCGGTCAATTTTTAAACTCTTGTAACTAAGAAACGAAGCATTTTTCGCAATTTCGTTATTCTTGATTTTCGTCTTATTTTACCTCAAACATTCACCCCTTAAATTTTTTCCCACTAGTTGTCGAACACCCTGTATAGATAATGAGACTAAATAGTGACGCGTTCCTTTAATTTTTTTGGTAGGTGTCACATGAAGGGATGTTTGCTAAAACCACCCCCAAAGAATGAATTTCTTTATTTCTACCCTTAATAATTAATTTACATTTTCGAAAAAATATATGTTTTAGAGCTAGAAATTACCTACTATCTGCATTTTGAAGCATTCAAATATCTTTACTAGTCGTTGAGAAAAAAAATGCTAAAGTTTAGGATTGTTAACCCTATATCACGCTTACGAGAGGGGATATAGATTTGAAATTGCTCACAGTTGTTTTTTAGACAAAGAGCATTGTTTCGTAAACATAAATACTAAAATTGGTGCTGGGGCCGTTTTTCCATGCTTACCCGGCTAGACCCTTTCATCCGTACCATGATAGTCTGCACCAACAATTGCAGGAGAACGACTGCATGAATCGCATTGAATTTTGTCGATGAGCTAAACATTAGATGCAAAACAATGAATTATGTCTTAATACCGTCTTATTGACTGATGAGGCAACATTCACAAATCACAGGAATGTTAATTTGCATAACATGCATTTATGGACAGCGGAAAATCCACATTCGCTGCGGCAGGTTGAACACCAGAAACAATGATCTGTGAACGTATGGTGCGAACGGTGATAAAATTATTGGTCCTCAATTTATCAATGGAAATTGGAATGGCAACATCTACGCTAATTTTATTACAGATACATTGGGTCCTGTGCTAGAAGAATTGCCTTTATTTACACAACAAACCATGTGGTATCAACGTGATGGATGCCCAGCACATTATTCATTGATTGCGCGAAGGAAACTCGATAAAAAATTTCAAAATCATTGAGTTGGACGCAGCGGTCCAATATCGAGGCCTGCTCGTTCACCAACCTTGTCACCTCTAGATTTCTTTACATGGAGAACATTGAAAGATACAGTGTACAAAGAAATACCAACTACACCTCAAGACATGCAACAGTGATGTATTGCAGCCAGTGCGTCAATAAGTTCTGACGTTATAAGAATTGCACATGAATCAGTCATAAAACAAATCCAGTGTTGCATTGATAGTGATGGTCATCATTTCGAACACCTGCTATGATCTCATGTAATAGATTGTTGCACTCGTTTGAAGCTCCTCTATCATTCTATGGAAACAAAAACATACCATTTAAAAAAATGGAGGTGAACTTGAAATATCCAAAATACCTCCACCTACAAAAAAATTATTGGCGCCACCAGATGGTTCTCTTCGTACTGTGCAATTTTGGTTGAACCAATATTTCTGTGAACCTTATAGTTTTGAAGATATCTGAGGTGGTAATAGTTATTACCTCAGCCTGTATATTCGACACAGTTAATTCGCAGTCATATGTGCATCAGGACTTTTCAGTTCATTGCAATAAGTTTATGAGACTGTAATATGCTTTTAAAACACCTTTTATATTTAGTTACGATTTAAAAGAAGTTTAATAAATTTGGTAGTATTATAATGATAACATACAACAACGATTAACTTCTTCTGCATTACGAAACATTTACTACATTACACTTCCATTTATGTAATATGTAATCACAAAAAAGCGATAAATATTTTATGATAATGTTTTTAATCCATTGCGATTAATTCATCTCCGCATTTAAAGTGCCAGAACGTATTTAAAACTTGATACTTGTGTTTGAGGAATGCATAATAATTATTTAAAACATATTTTCCTATATATTATGTAAATTTTCCTAATCATTTATAATTAAATAGGTAGATCACTTTATTAGTTCAATAGTCTTACATAATTTAATTTGGAAAATAAAATATCGTATTTCATGATTTACTAAAAATGATTTATGAAGTAATGAAAGTTTATGCATATAGGATGCTCACTAATTCATGATACAATTGTTAAATGATAATAATCAATACTAACTGATGGTAATTAAGTTGATATAATAAATAAGTTTTTTCCACTTAAGTCTGAACGAAGTTGCATTAAATAATTGTACGACCTATAAAGACATCCCAAGTATCTATAAACATTTGTTTCTGTTCCAGAGGATGTTTGACCTCAAGTGGAGAATTTGGAATGAACAAGAACAAGAGTGTTGCTTCATGTTTCAAATTAAGATAACCAAATGATGTTGGATATGCGTGATTGGTCGATCTGTGGTGCTCAATTAATTATACTTCCCTTTAATCGAATAATTTAATCGAATAAATCGACCATTATATCCATATAAGCATTTTTTATTTCTTCCAAATTTACATCTACATTTGTTTACACACGAAATGGAAGTAATAAAAATACGTATTTATACAGGGTGTACGACAACTAGTGGGAAAAAATATAAGGGGTAATTCTTTGAAGCAAAATAAGACGAAAATCAGGAATAACGAAATTGCGAAAAATGCTTCGTTTGTTAGTTATAAGCGTTTAAAAATTGCCCCAAATCGTGGCAATCGGCGCGCACGTAGTGTCAGCGGATCACGGCTCAACAGGGGCGTACAGTCACTTTAAAGACTCAACGACGTGCAGGAAAAGTCGGTAGAACAGCTGTTTACTTACCCCGTAGAAGATGTCCATAACTTGTGCCCGCGGTATTTGAGTCGAATCCATTTGTATCGCATTAACTCTGATTACTCGATAAAATTCGCAAGAAATGTAAATATCTTCTTCCGAATATTATCGACTAGACAGGGTTAATGCCCCCTCTAGTTGACACGTATCACAATTGTCCTGTCCACGAGTATCCATGAAATTAATCCGCACATGCACGCACACCACAGAAGTCCGCGAAAAGTGTCCACACACACTGCGCGATTGTCCCGACCGCGAAAAATGTTCACACACAGCGCAATTAAGTAGACCTGCGAGCTGTTCCTCCGTTGGGTTTAACACTCTACAGGTTACACAAGACTAACACTCAAAATAATTAATATAAAACTATTTAACATTAACTTTTAACCTACACTAATTAATTTACAACAACTATTTATACTAATCTTTAACACGCTATAATGAATAAAACCTACAATATTTAATAAAACCTGCAATAATGAATAAAATCTACAATATTTAATAAAACTTGCAATAATTAATAAAATCTACAATATTTAAGAAAACCAACAATAATTAATAAAATCTACAATACTTAATAAAACCTACAATAACTAATAACACTTACAATAATTAATTTGCACTATTTATAACGACGACATACGCAACACTACTATATAATCACTACGTAATCGCTAAATAAACTAAAACATAGTTTTCCGAAGATGAACTCTATTTGCTCGTAGAATGCAAAGGACACCGTTCGGAAAGGACAACTGATATTGTTGAACTGATCCTCCCTCGTTAGGATTGATGTGGCGTAACAGGTCGAACCCCACTTTTTCATGGTCAATACTTTTTGGGAAGGAAGAGCTGCATGGGACTTGGAGGTCGCGTTTCTTTTCGTAAATTCTTTAAGCAACATCTATATTTTTTTCTTATACACCACTCGGGTCCTTGGGGCCACTTGGCCACGATGCCGAGGGTGTGCGAGTCTGGACATTGTAAAGCTGTCTCTTGTTTTCTGCAGGGCGACCACCCGCGGATTGCCTGTAACGTGTTACTGTCATCGACGAAGACCTTGCCTATTATGTTTTCAGCTGTCCCTCTTGACATTAACTTGTAAAAAGAACTTTCAACCTCGAATTCCAATTCCATGTTAGAAAAGGTTCATATTACACCGAATGTATGTGTTTAACAATTTTATTTATTTTAGTTTCTTAGTTTCTTCATACATCGTAATGAAGGTGCGGCAAATTTCATCTTAGTTTCATTCTAATATCATTATACGTTTTCTATGATTCATGTTAATTGCACATTCCTTTTTTGCGGATACAAGGACCTCAAACACTTGGAATAAGATCGACGTGGTAATAAAATGTGCAATGCTCATAAAACATACAGTGAGTCCATATTCAATATTTCAGGAATAAACAGCGGCGTGCTCCGTTTGAGGTAGCAAGCCGCCTTCGTCGGTCGACCGTAAGCGGCTGGTGTCATTCATACCTGAATGACTTTTACTTAGGGGGTATCTGGTGTAGACGACCTGGTCCTCCGTCGCGGGGTGCCGAACGATGTTTTTAAACGAGTGCATGCGTTAATTGCTTATCGTTCGAAGCTTCGCTCGATAGGATAATATCTTTCTTCCTGAAATATTGAATATTGACTTACTGTATGTTTTATGTGCATTGCATATTTTGTTACCACTTCGATCTTACTCCAAGTGTTTGAGGTTCTTGTATCTGCAAAAAAATAATATGCAATTAACATGGATCATACAAAACGTATTACAACTACAATACAAATGATATTAGAATGAAACTAAGATGAAATTTGCCGCACCTTCATTACGATGCAAGAAGAAACTAAGAAACTAAAATAAATAAAATTGTTAAACACATACATTCGGTGTAATATGAACCATTTCTAACATTGAATTGGAATTCGAGGTTGAAAGTTCTTTTTACAAGTTAATGTCTAGAGGGACGGCCGAAAACACAATAGGCAAGGTCTTCGTCGATGGCAGCAACACGTTGCAGGCAATCCGCGGGTGGTCACACTGCAGAAGACAAGAGACAGTTTTATAATATCCAGACTCGCACACCCTCGGCATCATGGCCAAGTGGCCCCCGATGGTGTATGAGAAAAAAATACAGATGTTGCTATAAGAATATACGAAAAGAAACGCGACCTCCAAGACACTTTCCCATGCATCTCTTCCTGCCCAAAAAGTATTGACCATGAAAAAGTGGGGATCGACCTATTACGCCACATCAATCCTAACGATGGAGGATCAGTTCAACAATATCAGTTGTCCTTTCCGAACGGTGTCCTTTGCATTCTACGAGCAAATAGAGTTCATGTTCGGAAAACAAAGTTTTAGTTTATTTAGCGAGAACGTAGTGATTATTTAGTAGTGTTGCGTACGTCGTCATTATAAATAGTGCAAATTAATTATTGTAGATTTTATTAATTATTGTAGGTATTAATAAATATTGTAGATTTGATTTATTATTGTAGGTTTTATTAATTATTGCATGTTGGAAATTAGTATAAATAGATATTATAAATTAATTAGAGTAGGTTAAAAATTAGTGTCAAATAATTTTAAATTAATTATTTCGAGTGTTAGTTTTGAGGTGAGTAAGGTGGTATAAAACAATAGAAATTGTCCTCACTTCATTTATTTAGTACATTCAGTAAGCGCGAATACTAGTGCAGTGTTGGTGTTGTAACCTCGGAGGCTTACCATCGACTGCCTACTCTCGCTGCATTTCCTAAATCCCTCGGAGTTAGAAAAGGCAAAAATATGGGAGAGAAAAAGAAAAGAGAATAGAAAAGGAAAACTTGAGAAATCAGCGACAGCAATCGGGACAGCGGAAAAGAGTCATAAACAGAGAAAGCTAAGAGGTAGGCGAAAGACCGAGACTATCGAAAACCAGAACTCCGGCGACGCTCTGAAGGATGCGTTGGAAATTAGTGAAGGGCCTGTCACCAAATGTGCGACCAGCAGACAGGAAATAGAGAATAATAGCGTAACAGATTTGAAAAGGAAAGAGAAATTTTTAGAAGCAAAATATGCATTGGCGTGCGTGGTGCTACAGCCACCACAGTTTTGTGTAACCTGTAGAGTGTTAAACCCAACGGAGGAACAGCTCGCAGGTCTACTTAATCGCGCAGTGTGTGAACATTTTTCGCGGTGGGGACAATCGCGCAGTGTGTATGGACATTTTTCGCGGACTTGTGTGGTGTACGTGCGTGTGCGGATTAATTTCATGGATACTCGTGGACAGGACAATTGTGATACGTGATAACTGGAGAGGGCATTAACCCACTCTACTCGATAATATTCGTAAGGAGATATTTACATTTCTTGCGAATTTTGTCGAGTAATCATAGTTAATGCGATACAAATGGATTCGACTCAAATACCGCGGGCACAAGTTATCGACATCTTCTACGGGGTAAGTAAACAGCTGTTCTACCGACTTTTCCTGCACGTCGTTGAGTCTTTAAAGTGACTGTACGCCCCTGGTGAGCCGTGATCCGCTGACACTCCGTGCGCGCGGATTGCCATGATTTCGGTCAATTTTTAAACGCTTATAAGTAACAAACGAATCATTTTTCGCGATTTCGTTATTCTTGATTTTCGTCTTATTTTGCCTCAGAGAATCACCCTTTAAATTTTTTCCCACTAGTTGTCGAACACCCTGTATAAGTTGCAGGGGGTCGGATTGGTTAACCCTATCAGGAGTTGGAATGCATCCGGCCAGATTACGTAATTGCCCACGGGGTGTTATGGCGTGGCCAGATTCTCTGGGAAAACAATTTCCGTTAAGGAACAGGTGTGTCCCCCACTACTTTTAGACTCGATTTTCGAGATATAAAAAGGGATGCGTACAGCTCATCCGCAGGTCATACTTGTGGCGGCACTACCTCCTACATTCGCCATCAGAGGTCTACCGAGTTGACACCTTTCCCGCAACTACCTGAAGCCTTCCTCGTTCGTATATATGCGTCCTTAACCGACCATCGTATATCCCCGCGTCTAAGGCACTGATGCCAGAATCGTGGGTAAACCGCCCGAGCGCTTACCCTCTCCATGCCTCCCGTGGGTATTTTACACAAGCATATTCTAGCCTGTCCGTGAGCTCTGCCCCCACTACGTCCTACTCGGCGACTCACCAACACAAGCGTTTTCTACCTCTGTCCATGTGCGCTCTGCTTCGGGTGTTCTCGATAAAAGTCTACGTCACGCGTTTACGACGCGACGGCCGAGTGGCCCAAGCCAGGTCAAAATACCGTATCCCAAGCAATCTAAACGCCGAGAGTCGAGAGCAGCATGAATTCTCTAACGCCCTCATGACGAGGGACCCCGTCCATAACCCCGTTTGCTCAATCTAAACGCCGAGAGTCGAGAGCAGCATGAATTCTCTAACGCCCTCATGACGAGGGACCCCTCCATAACCCTGTTCGTATCCGATGCGACGCTTTTACTTTTTATTCTTAATTATTGTGTAATTTTAGTTTGTAATTTGCCAGTAAAATAAAAGGTTCAAAAATATTAATTTAAGAAGCATTTTACAAAAATGGTAGATGTATTTATTACTCTTTAATATTTAAATTTTATATTACACAAATACATATTCTCCTATATATACTGTAGGCAGATTATTCTTACAATTAGATGTTACCTTCATTCTAACTATTGCAGTACATACATATGAAAACATTGGAAGAAAAATCCATCACATTAATATGTTACGTACAGTAAAATGAAAGCTTGGAAGATATTAATTTCAGAAACGCGGTTTAAACTGTGTGCATATGTACTTCTTTTCAGATATAGAAAAGTAAAGGACCGACGCCGAGAGCAGAATGATTTCTCACACATGCTCGTACATGATGAAGAGCCTGTTCGTATCCCGATGCGACCGTTTTAGTTTTTATTTTTAATTATTGTATAATTTCACTTTGTAATATGTCAGTAAAATAACAGCTTCGAAGATATTAATTTGAGAAGCATTTTCAAAATTCGATTTTTGTATTAATGATATATTTCGCGTTTCTGAGAACCGTTGCAGTAGGTCCACGCACATGTGATGTTAGTAGTCCTTTACTTTTCTATGTCTGAAAAGAAGTATACACATAGTGTGAACCGCAATTGGAATAATAGTACTACTACCGAATATGACCATGACGCGCGTATATGAGCAGGTACTTAGGGTGAGACGTATCTGACCGCAACGCGGGCAACCCTATCGTAAATGGAGGCAATAACGAGACTGCACGGTGGCTCATTGTAACACATAATTTGGAAATGTCTTTATTACCGGAAAGTAGGACGGTATTGAATTCTTAGAAACCATTTTAACGTAAAGGGACTTTGAATTAGGTGCAATTATACGCGCGCCGAATACATTATTGTCCGATTATTTCAAAAGGGGTTGTTAGGAATTTCCCAGATTTTGAAAGAAGCATTTTAGCCGCCCAAAGAAATTAATATACCGTGAGTAAAGAAAGTCCATATTGAGGACGGAACACTTGTGACATTATTTACAGGACAAAAAGAAAAGACGATGTGTTGTATGTACATGCATATTATCCATGCTCACCGACATCAAATCAACAAAATGCATATGCGTGGACCAGCTTAACAAAAAAATCTGATTTTGAAAATGCTTCTCAAATTAATATCTTCCAAGCTTTCATTTTACTGTACGTAACATATTAATGTGATGGATTTTTCTTCCAATGTTTTCATATGTATGTACTGTAATACTTAGAATGAAGGTAACATCTAATTGTACGAATAATTTGTGTATACATAAGAGAATATGTATTTGTGTAATATAAAATTTAAATATTGAAGAGGAATAAATACATCTCCCATTTTTTTAAAATGCTTCTTGAATCAATATCTTCGAAGTTTTTATTTTACTGACATATTACAAAATGAAATTATGCAATAATTAAAAATAAAAAGTAAAACCGTCGCATCGGGATTCGAACGGGGTTTCGGACGGGGTTTCGGACGGGGTCTTCATCATGAACGCGTGAGAGAAATCATGCAGCTCTCCGCGTTTAGGACGTAAATTTTAGGTTGCTTGGGATTTGGGATTTTTGACCTGGCTTGGGCCACTCGGCCGTCGCGTCGTAAACGCGTGACGTAGGCTTTTGCCGAGAACACCCGAAGCAGAGCGCACACGGACAGAGGTAGAAAACGCTTGTGTTGGTGAGTCGCCGAGTAGGACGTAGTGGGGGCAGAGCTCACACGGACAGGCTACATATGCTTGAGTAAAATACCCCCGGGAGGCATGGAGAGGGTAAGCGCTTGCGCGGTTTACCCACGATTCTGGCATCACTGGCATCAGTGGAGTCCACTAGCAGGCCCAGGACGAAACGCTCCCTCTCCCTTTCCTTTTCACATTCTCAAGTCAACAGCTTGCCGCCAAATACTCATACCAGAAGTCTAGTTAGTGAGATTGGATATTAAAGTCCCTTTCAAGCATTTTTAAAAGTAAGCTAAACTCTGTACAACAAACGCCCGCATTTCTCAGTGCGTGAAAACCGAGAACGTTGGAATTAGCTTCCGCGACCGCAACTTACATTAACATTTGTCAAACCTTTGCTTTTTTGAATATACTTTTATACATTTATATATTTATAATTCAGCGTTGTTCATTTCAACTCTAGAATAATATCTAAATTCCTAGCTAGAAGCGAACCTAAAAAGGCATACTTTTACCGCTCGAAGTGTACCGAATTCTTAAAGTTACGAGGCCCATACTAACAATCCTAGTGGCTCCCTGAGATGAAATAGGCTCAGGTTCGACCACGACAATCTATCCTAGTAGCTCCTTGTGATGAAATAGGCACAGGTTCGTACACATAACAAACTCTTAAAATTCAAACTCACCATTTCCTCGGCTTTCGCAGCCGCTTAGCCCTGGCTCGTAACAACTTTCTGTGACCTTCAATGACCTTATATAATAGGTCGTTGAATTCATTTCAAAATCCTCTATCATTTTGCGGAAACAAAAACATACCGATCCATTTAAAAAAGTGGTGCTGACCTTCAAATATCCAAAGTACTTCCACTTGCAAAGGAACTATTAACGCCATCAGATGGCTCTCATCGTACTGTGCAATTTTGGTTCTACAAATATTTGTGTGAACCTTATAGTTTCGAAGATATCTGAGGTGGTAATAGTTATTACCCCATCCTGTATATTGAATTTTAAATAATTGGAATAAGCGGGTGTGAAATACATTACATTGTTATGTCTACCATACTCTTGTCGCTCTGATGTTTATCAATAAATAAGAAATACATCATACATTTTCTATTTGTACAAAATTGACTACATAAAGTTAGTAGTGTTTCGTTATAGAAACGTCAGTTATCTCTGAAACACTCAATTGTCGGACATATTAGTAATGAAACCTTAAGATTTCTTTCGTTTCTTTCAATGGATGCTACAGTAATACCACGAACTATATGTATACCTACGATTTTGAAACACCCTATATAAGAACGGAGCATACTTATTATTAGTAGACGACTTAGCTTGGACATTGCTGCTACTTAATTTTAGGCATTATAATCATATAAACCTCTAAATTCATTTTTCAAAAAAAATTATGTTGACATCAATTTACTCACAACAGGGTATTTTTTCAAAATCGGTATTTGCGCATGGTAAACATTGGATTGTCCCGCTGCGATTGGACATGTCGTTGATGAACAAGCTTCTGAAGACATTCCCAGAAATGGAATATCCGTCAGCTGACTTGCCCAGAAAACTCGACCGACCATTGTGTCCGCCGAAAAATCTGGAACATAGTAATTTTCACATTTTCAAGGGTTGCAATAACTTATACTACAAATTTAAGCGTGCATAGAACGTGAATTCTTACATTTATGCAAAACATGTGCACGAACATATTTGTATACATACATATCTGCACATGGAAATGTAAATTTAGTACAGCAATTATTCTTACTAAATATAAGAAATTTTTACAAACATATTTTTATTTGTATAAGTCATCATTTTATGCAATCAACATCACATAATATATGAAGTCACAATTTAAGCTAACAAGGTTTTTTACATAAACAAATATTCAATCTAAAGATTCAATAACATTATACATTAATGACTTGTTTACGAAAAGAATGGCGTTATTTTTGTTAATTTTTTTTCCATGTAGCGATTATCAAATGTATCATTGGGTAATCTGCTATAAATGTTTTATATTCTTGGAAATTATTAATAAACTTGGTAAACATTTGGGATATTGCGTTATTACAGAAAGCGCCATATTGAAAACGGAATAAAGAGTAAAAGATCCAACAAGTATATAAGTATATGTATGTAGTTTTAGTACACAATTTTAAGTAACAATTAAAACGCATACAATGGTTTCATATGTTGCGACATATCAACTTAATAGCGTATATATTATGTAATTGTTATACAATTATGTTAATGTTGTAAAATTCTGTAAAAATTGATTTAAATTCAACAATTGAATGAAATCGGACATTGTAGTCTTAAGAGAACTTAGAATTAACAAACTAATAGAGCAAAGAAGGTGCAGGTGCGATATAAATGTACAGTAATCCCGCGTTGAACGCAACAAACTCGGGTCCGCTTCGCTGCATTCACGACGACGTGGAAAAGTTTTCAGCACCTTACAATGTAATTATTTGCTCGAAATTCGAGTTTCGACAGCTTGCCTTTGTAGAGTTCCGAACGTAGAAAAGGACAAGCGATTGAAAAACAGAAAGAAAGCTTCTGGTTCCACTCGACTCGACTGCGAGTAATGATGGGTAACCGAGTCTCGGTGTTCGAGCTTGTTCGAACGAGCTAATACTTCGAGCTTGTTCGAACTACTCGAACGAGCCCAACTTACAGATTTATGTTTTCAGGGGAGACCCGAGGCTCTGGCACTCAAAGCGCGAAGCTCGTAGCCTCGGCGCGTAGAGATGTTATCTGGCCGCCGGCAACCGATTCTTGGGTTACAATGTAACACACGGAATGAATCACCCATGAATAAAAATTTAAATTTTTACTTCTTTTCAGTATACTTTCTTAAAAATGTTAAGAATAAATGTAGGAGATTCTCTTGATAAAAATATGTCCAAACCTGACATAAATCGGACTATATTTAATAACATAGAATTCGTATCGCGACGTGCACGCGTCCCTCCAGAAGGAGAGGTCTGGGTTAGGTTTGCAACTCGAAATGTACAATCAAATAACCCATGTTCTATTAGAAATGAATTTTAAATTACAAATATGTTTTCGTAATCCTACATGCTCTAAATTTAATAGCAGCGGTTATTACATTCTGTCAGCACTACGTTTTTCGTATTCAATTTCCTACAATAATGTGTACGTTCATTTCCTTTTATAGCTTTCGTCTTTCAATATTGTACCTTACTTTTCAATATTGCAAAAAAATGTAAGGATGTTATGTCCGCGCCAAGGTGGCGGGTAGCGGGAGTCACCCAACGGTACAAGTTTATGACGATATTGTTCTTCCCCTCGGTGGTACTGCGCGAGCGGAACCGGCTGCCGACCAAATGTTGGAACCTACGTTTATTGTACAAGGGTGTCGAAAAGATTAAAAAGATACACAATTCAAGTCAAATGGAGAAAAGACATACGGAAAATTGA
The DNA here is from genome assembly GCF_001272555.1 of Dufourea novaeangliae. Lineage (NCBI taxonomy): Eukaryota > Metazoa > Arthropoda > Insecta > Hymenoptera > Halictidae > Dufourea > Dufourea novaeangliae. The sequence continues at coordinate 51,087 of NW_015374113.1, read as the reverse complement.
ATGGCTAAATTGGAGTTTTGTTCGAATGTAATAACCGCTGCTATGAAGCAGTATGATTGTTTGCAGGTTACAATACTGCAAGAATATTAAGAATCTGTAAGGAAATGATGGGATATAAATATAAGAATTACAGGTATCTTTACTTCATCCAAAAGGCAAAACTGATGAATTATCCCACATTTCCCTTAATACGAATTCTATGTAATTATATATAATCCGATTTATGTCGGGTTTGGACTTATTTTCATCAAGAGAATCTCCTACATTTATTCATAACATTTTTAAGAAAGTACACTGAAAGGAGTAAAAGTTTAAATGTTTACTCGTACGTTATGTCGCGATGCGAATTCTATGTTATTAAATATAGTCCCATTTATGTCGGGTTTAGACTTATTTTCATTAAGAGAATTTCCTACATTTATTCAAAGCATTTTTAAGAAAGTACACTGGAAGGAATAAAAGTTTAAATTTTTATTCATGGGTGATATTCCGTGTGTTACATTGTAACCCGAGGGCCCGAGGGTCGGTTGCCAGCGGCCAGATAACATCTCTATGCGCCGAGGCTTCGAGCTTCGAGCTTTGATTGCCAGTGTGTCAGAGCCTCGGGTCTCCCCTGAGAACATAAATCTGTCATCCGAGCTCGTTCGAGTAGCTCGACCGAACTTCAAGCTTTTTCCCTTGTGGCCGCCTGCGGCTCGCGTTATCTTGCTCGGTTTCGGTATGTTTTGTACGCTCTTTGTCGTACCGTTTCGGCCAATCGGGGTGATTCTTTTAATGTGATCCGGCGACAGCTCTCTGAGTCTTAATCCTAGCCTCGTACCCTTGTCGCATCACTTGAATCCCCTGTGTCGCATCGACTTGCACAGTCGATCGCGGTGAGCCACAATACGGAATATGAAGGACAACGAATGCAAAAGAAAGAGATTAGAGTCGAGGTAGCTGAGTTTGGTGTCACCGACACGCAGACCTCTCTTTCTTTTCCATTCGCTATCCTTCGCATCTCGTATTCTGGCTCCACTGCGAGCGACGACTCGGTTAATGCACAGGCTGGCTATAGCGCTATAGCACACGGGGAAACATGACGCACAGTTCGTTTCTTGAAACTCCGAGGTTTACTCGAAATAAACAGTTCGATAACTAGACGCTCTGCCCGAGTATGACACGGGATAAATTGTTACATGATGGATTAAAGACAGCGGTGGTGCGATCGAATCCTTTCGTGAGCAACTGTATATGCATACCTACGTACGCATTTATTTCTTTTCCTTCCGACATTCAATACTGTACCATTTTAAATCTTTCTGACACCTTTGTACACAATAAACAAAGGATTCAAGATTTTGTTATGTTTGTACTTTATCAGAGACAATAATATGAGAATATGAATTGTTAACACCTTCTACATAAGTAAATATGTTTTAAATTATACCGTGTTTAGTATCGTTTAAATCGGAATAATCTCACCAATATGTTAATAAAAGTTTCATTAACAAAGAACCAAAAATAAAAAAGTTTCATCGTTACATTAGTATCCTGTCACCCGATGCCCGGGCATGTAATCTTTTCTTGATTTTCTCTCATTCAGCCGTCGGCTCGTGAAAGGGATGCCGCCGCGGCGCGCTGGGCAGAAAACTAAGCGATTGACAAATTCCACGGCCCCCTTTCCCAGTGATGGGGATTACGATGTAGGATTCATCGAGTCGTTTTCGTGTTGCGTTCAACGCGGGATTACTGTATTAGTCGTTTATCCGACTAGTATCTGTTTTCTTCTCAAAGTTGTAATGTAATACTATACAAAATGTTTGTTAACACTGGACTTACTAGGGGTGTAATGGATAGTCATATTTGATGTTACTCCTCTCCGTACTTTACATGGTTTTCCCTCTGCAGCTTCTTTACACGGATCTATGTAGACTTCAGTTACGGTGCAATTTGATGGAGCATTAGCTGAAAAATATACGGTAGTTCCATGTTAATGGACTAATTTACATAAACGGAAATTAGATGAATAACTTATTGTGTTCATTGAAGATTAGTATTCAGTAAAAAATACAAGAAAGATGTTATTACACGTAATGCGTCTGTGCAAAGTTTTGATCGGTTTTGCTCTAAAAGAGTAGACTAGTAATAATTTTAATTATAATTTACTAGTAATTTAATGCAATATACAATGATTCTTTTATAACATATACATTTTCAACATAAAGTTTCATACTAATAAACAAACTTTTACATTATTACTATTTATTGAATTTCTATAATTGAATTATAAGTTTCTCGTTTACCACACAGTGGGATTAACGTAATAGCCTCCCCAAACGGAGAACACGTGGTTTTTACGTTGCTTTTTTTACTTTAATGCTTATTCCCTCTATTTTCAAATTTTTTTCGAGACCTCAACTTCAATTTTATTTTAAGCAGTAAAACACTCAATCGCGTCGGTTTGTGTTTTTTACAACAATTTACTGTTTTACGTTAACATGAACATAGAATACATTAACATACATGTTTATTGTTTCTATAAAAACATAAGGATCGTATCGTCTGAAAAGAACCCGTCAAAACGTTTGCACTGACCAAACAATATTATGTTAACATTGTCTTTATGTATTACACATTTACGTGCATACGTTACAGGTATGTACATGTGTAAAATCCGTTACCTGGTAATATGTAAATATTTTTAATTCACATTTTGTTAGAAACTCGGGGTACAAATTATTACCGGTTTCGGAGGTACACCTGGTATCTACCGTTCAAAGTCGTTAGTCGATTATGATTCTTCGTACAAAGGCGACAAGGAGAAAACATAATGTAACTGTTGTACGGCAGAAACTGAGCCACGTACGTGTTGCTATGCGTGCGAGCAGGAGAGTTTGCTACGAAAGGGAGAGCGGCCGGTAACCGATCGGCGATGTAACAGTTCGTTCTAATCATTCGATTAGTACAGTTCGTTGTAATCTTTCGACTAGAACAGTTTTTTGTAATCGCTCCAGTAGATCGGTTAGATCAGAGAGATCGTTCTTAATTTATATTTTGCGGTTATGAACTTACGAAGTAACTTCGCCGGTTAGCAAGCTAATCTGCTCAACCGAACGAGCATTGTAGTTTTCGAATAATAAATTCTCACTGAGCGGGATAATCACGTGTCACTTTTTCGTAACTATCCTAAATTTTCCTGAGTCCGGGAAAACGTTAGATCCGGGAATTTATTAAAAGCGCAGCGACAACGAAGTTGAACCTTCGATTTTTTTAACAGTCGCTTGCGCTCTAACTCGGTCTAACACATTTAATATTTTGTAATTGTTAAGGCACTTTCATTACGCTAACTGTAAGAAAATACATTATACAGCAAAAATTTATTGCTATTCACTTTAATTTTTGGAAATATGCGTTTACATATGTGATACACGAGGGTTGATCGTTAAATAAAATTTGTAATCCTTTAAAATAAGTCAGAAACAAGATAAAATAGTCAAACTGATTTAAAAATATTATAAATCTATTTCCCATCATAATTATAGGTACGTATGTTGTTCAGTGTAGTCCCCGGTTGGTGCTACACATTATTCCAAACGTTCTATCCACTTCTTCATTCCATCTATTAAGAATGATTCTAGCTTCATTTTTATCCAATTGCGCACAATACATAATAGTACAACTATAAATTTGAAGCTTACGTTTCTTGTGTCAGAACAAATTGTAATCATGATATTCCATGGACTGCATCTTCTTTTCTGGGTCATAATGGGTTTTCACGAATGCAATTAAAAAGTGGATAGAAGGTTTGGAATACTATGCAACATTAAATTGTGGCTACGTTGAAAAATTAAGTTGACGTTCATATGTACTCTACATTTCCGCCTATAAAAAAACAATTGACATGAAAATATGTCCCCCTCGATACCATTCAACTTTTGTTTGAAACATTTTCCGGTATCACAAATAATTTCAGAGATATTCGAGGGGATCATTTTGAGACACCCTGTATATCTCTCATTGGATTACGCGTGAGTTACACAGTGTGGCTTCTGAGTAGAGATGGCGTGCAAAATCACTAACGGTGATTCATTACAGTGATCGTCGAATCACGATCACGGTCGTGATTTTTACTTCATTCACGACCGTGATTGCGATTTTTTTATCTTGAGTGAATTTGTTCACTGCAATCGTAAGTCCTTGATCTTTAAACAGAAAAACGTATTCAATATGATTTTACGATGAATTACATTACTATTCGTGTTTGTAAAAATCAGTAGAAAAAACAAGAAATTCTAAAAGAATGATTTGCTATGTAACATGTAGATTATAATTTATAATCATTAATTTATTCATTATTCTTCATTGTTTCTAATTATTCCTTCAGTTTATACGATATAACTCGAATTTTTGTTTTGATGTCGTTAATATAAAATATACAGATTATGTGTCGCGTGTAAAGAACTGTTAGGTTTCTCCACCAATCAGAAACGATCACGAGAAATCACGAATCACTGTGAAAAATCACCGTGATTGGGAACGAACGTGATCGAATCACGAGTGATTCACAAGTAGCAATTCACGCCATCTCTACTTTTGAGTGGTAAAGACCGCTGCCCGATTTGACGTGATCTAATCGTACAATGACTGGTACATAGTGTGAATCTGGCTTTAATGTTTATCCAAGATCAGTGAATCTCGTCTGTAGCAAAGGTCAGATTTGCTTATTATTAGTAACGAGGCCAGTAACATTTAACGCGTCAAAAAAACAATAAACTGCACACTGTGAATTATTGTAGATCATAAAAAGAGTTTCATGAAGCAACAGAACATTAATTGTATGTTTCTATATTAGTAGCAGGCATACAACTTTAAAAAACTACTATACAACTTACTTGACTGAAACTATATTTTACTGTCTATAAAATGACTATATTTGAAACTATAAAAACGATTTTTGTAAATATCATACCTTAAATACTGGTGCGTAAAACTTTTACAGAATTCAACTTAACTAGTTTACATTGAAATTGATTTGCATGTATCTTCATTATAAGTCTATCTATTTCATGAACCGTAGTTTCCTCGAAATTTAGACGTATTTAGAGATTCTAAATTAAAATTTTAATTCTAAGAGATTGAAATTTTTCTTGAATTAATCGAATTTTGTCATAAGAACCTGTATTCTCATTTAATAGTAATCCAGACTGTTTTCAAATTACGTAACTAAGAAAATGGTTGTACTCTGTATTAATTTTCTTTTTGGAAGAACGAGAAATGAATACGTAAACTTAAATTTAATTTGTTATTTTTTTTTAAATTCCTGGAACTATATTTTTCTTAACTTTCACATTTGAAAGACATTTTGATATGCGCACCGAGTACGAACGCTTTATTCACCTCATAATGAAATATAGTTGTGAGTGAAACAAGAGAATGTAAAATAACCAAAATTCTTACACAAAAGTCGTAATAAACGTATTTACAGAGGAGATTAAATTGCACGAGATTTGTATTGGACTAAATGACACATGTACATGTATGCACATAATTTATCATTTTGTTATCATAACTGTTTTACTTTATCACAAGCTGCTAAAGACGTAAATAGTTCCCACCAAAGTGGTTTTGTAGTATCGAATCTATTATAGTAACCAAATTTATTTTGGAACTACCATATGTGAACTTTTTAATGTTTTTCTCATTGTCTCTAATTGATTTAGAATAGTGAAGTACTAGATATTTTCACAAGTATTATCAATACATAAAGTGTATTCACACTTTTCGTATAAATAACTAAATAGATTCTTGGAGTTTTATTTCTCTTTGGCTTCAAGTCGTAGAATTGACCAATTACACTCTGTAACTAAACGTATTGAACTTCAGAATTGATTAATTAACTAGACTATATAAAATATTCTATTTCTATTCTGTAGCGCGCAGAAACATTTAAGAAATTTAATTAGAAATCAAACTCTGTATTAAGTTGACCAAGACAATATACAAGTGTCAAATTCATCTTGGGATTTTCAATGTAACAAAGAAAAAGCGAAAGTGACATGGTAAATTTTAGTAATAATCGACCTAAAACTCGAGCTCGACATTGTATTTTCTTGTTCAAGATAAACAATTTATGAACAATCAATGTTGTTAGTTCTGTATGTACATTTGAATCAGATATATTATACAAAAGGCACAGAACTTTGATTCACTAACTGTCAGTCCATTAATTTGTTGCTTCCTTTTTTTTCTAACACTTGAAATAATCGATCGATCAATATGTACTCACGATCCGGGTAAGAACACTGCCGCGGTAGCACCAATTCCGCGCAGACCACGGATATGGCTACGGCCAGGAAGGCGAACACGAGTTCACTATGTCGGTTCATCCTTGATGGATGTTCGTTACGAAGTGAAGGAAAGAGAACTCTTGTCAGCGAGTGACCATAAGGCCTAACGATAGTTAAGGGGAGTGACCAGAGTGGGGCCATAGGTCAATTGAGATTACATTTTAGACGCGAGAAAAGTGTATGCACTTCATAGATCTTCTTCGTGGAATCATTCTTAACTGTGTTTAGCTGCGCTACCCCATTCTGACGATGATTCATTTACTGATTAGGTATTACAACTTCATAACGGTCGTATGGAGATTGTAAGAACAATTTACATATTCTTTAAGAGCAATTGTTTATACGAATTTTATATAATGGGTAGAATTTAATAACGATAATAATTTAAGTTTACTTTATCTGTGAGTTGTGATATCGGAATATGACGCATCCCTAGTAGCACAAAAATATTGAAACAATATTTTTTTAGCCACACTTTTTAATATGAAATAAATATTGAATCCAAATATTGTATACAGGAAATATAAAATAAATGTTTAAAAAATATAAACTAGATATTCATAGGATATAAAAGAAATATTTAAAAAATATGAGTTAAATATTTAGACAATAGTAAATTGAAAGCTTGAAAAGAATGTGTAATAAATGAATCCTTTACTCCTTTATAACTAATAACCTTTATTACGTTACCCGCCCGTGGCATTCATACATCGACTGACTCGCCTCACTCCCCCAACCCCTGCCCACAATCCAGTCACCGCTCGGCCCGCTTTATCTACATACATATATACTACAGAATGTATAAAAAAAATTAAAATAAATTTCATACACCGTTTCATGCATCCGAAAATAGTCTGGTCCGTGATTATACACCCCCCACTCTATTAAACACTTTCTTCTGACTACGGAAATTTTTCACTACCTGTGGCGATTCGAACTCGTGACTTATGGATTACTGGACAAGCTGCTTTTTTTTAAAAACAATGTTTATTGCAGATGTCAGTACAATATAAAAATATATAGAACAGCAAAAACACGTAAAAAAAGATGCCTTACAGTATAAAATAAATCATTATCTATTTGTTTGCGCGCAGGCAAAACTTATAAATAAATATCTTCGTCGTAGTTAACTATAAAATAAATCTTTCACAATACATAACAGAGTATAATAGCAACTGTTTACGCTGCGCTTTGGTATGGTAACGTGGGGAAAAAAACATGTCTTTTTTTTAAAAACCCATGAGCCAGTCTCAAAAAAAATACTAAAGCTAAAAGACTTACAAACTATGGACAAATACAAAAGGTACTTACGCCTAAACTATATACAATGGACTATGTGGGCCTGAGAAAAAAAAGGACAAGCTGCTTCCTGAATGAGCCGTGTAGACCTTCTGTTACAAAGATCATTTTTCAATCTATATATATGGTTCGCGACATAATGACTCAGGTAAACCAAATTTAAATACATTTTACTACATAAGTAAACTATGACAAACAAGAGAGAATCAATTGGAAGAAATACCAAAGAAAATTTTGTTAGAAAAATAATTTTTTTGGCTGAAAATAAAATTAGTTTTTTTTTTAACCAAGTGTGGTATTGCTAACAAAAGGAGAACAAAAATACATATTTAAAAACAAATACTTTTATTATGCATAAATCTAGGAAAATATTATTTAAATAAAAACAAACATTTCATTCGACACACATAAAAAAATATATTCATATAGTTAACTATGTATTTAATCAAAATATTGTATTTAGTAAAAATTTTTAATCATAAATTTAATCAAAATGGTTTTAAATTCTAGATTGGGCTGTTGTCAAAAATAGTGCTATACACTGTTTGATCTCAATCTCCGTAATGCATGTTGTCCTCTTTCTTGTTGCTACTGTGAAATGAATAATAAAATAAATTATGTATTACATATGTATTATGAGGAAACGTAAAAACGATAAGTACTTACTAGTTATGGAATCGTATAATTTTAAATTGATGAAACATAATTTGTTCTTTCTCCCATGCGCGGAGTAAAAAGTAGCCACTTCGTTCGTAAGTATTTTATGCGTAATGTTGTAAATGATTTTTTTATTGGTATTCTATATTTGGAAAAAAATTTTGTTTCCAATATTAAATACATATTTATTTTATATTGGGAAAAAATATTTTGTTTCAAATATTAAATACATATTTATTTTATATTGAGAAAAAAATATTTTTTTCGTAATATTAAATACATATTGTATGGATATTTAAATATTAAAATGAGATTGAATCTCTTTTTAATTTTGTATGAATATGTATTCAATATTTTGTGCTACTAGGGTTTCTACATTAACTTAAATCATCGAAAAATATAATTCTATACGAAGCTGTCACGAATATTTCTATAATAATGTTTATGATGACATTTGTCCTCATATTATCGCTTCACGAAATTATAAACAAAAGTAGTAGGCTACTATAACTAATGTTTGGTTGTACCACATTAAAATGCTGATATTCGAATAATTGAGAACACTGTTCAACACCTATTTGGACCACCAATATTTAATTGGTCTTCTTTTGTAGACTTTTATGCACTAAATACGAATCCGCGAACCGTTTTACGCCCCCTGCATTAGTTCCTTAGAAATTTAATTATGAAAAAATGTAATTTCAAATTTGAAGATGTTTTATGCTTAAACAGTAATAGTTCTTCCAAATAATGTCATGTATATTATTCTTGCATTAAAAACATAAAAACGTTTGAACAACGATCCAAATGAAAATAATACCCGTAATGCATCAATTTTTGCGAATATGTATCCATTTAGTTTGAAAACTAAAACTGTAGAGAAGAATCTAATTACACCACGCGATAAAGCAAACATTTTTTCTGAGTAAAGCATCAAAGAAAACGGTATGTCCGTTTTGGTTTTCAATACAGAAACGTAAAAGTTTGGCAAAACGCGTGAAGCCGTCAGTGGTGCTCATTGCCGGCGCGCAGCTGCCTTTCCTTGCCGCTCAACGTAACAGAACCGATAAACGCTCTAGACTCGGTCACCTCTTGCTTCAGTATTGCATTTATTATTTATAAACTGTTTGTTAAAATGTTACTTTCAGAAATACGAAGGTCCAGTTTTTAAAAATTGAAAGTCATTTTTATAAATGGAATTGTATATTCCTTTTAGATTACTTGACCGTAGCTTTTGAGATAAATGCAGTAATCAGTAAAACATGTATTCTTTATTAGACAGTTTTCAAGATACATTGATTAATACCGTAGTTATTAATATCAGACAACCGGTTGAAAAGCAATACCAGCCTTGTTTTTTATTCAGAACACGTTTACTTTTGGTGTATGCTGCAAACCCTTTTATCAGTTTCTAAAGGTAATGTTTAAAGCGTGGAATATAAGAAGGAAGCCAGATTACCATCGATACTTTCTATTCGATCGAACTTTTTTTCATTACAAAATCAATAAATTTACGAACGTAATATTTAGAAAAGTTGCTATTAAACATTACGACTATTACATGTTATTAAGACAAAAGGTTTAGGTATATTATCAGCTTCTGAAATCGGTTGAAAACAGTATCAAGTTATCTGAAATAAAATATGCAGTTATACTTAAGAAACAATTAACTTCATATCTCTTAAAATAATAATGTAATAAACATTCGTCTTTGCCAACGAATCACCTCTCCGCTCTGTCATATAACTTTTATATACATACACAGTTTTTGTATACCTCCAGTACGTTAGCAAAAAGATTGCATACATGGAGTACTGGCACTCTATACTCTATACATACAGGAAACTACAGTTCAAGAATGCAGAAACATATTAATGTATGTTACATGATATTATAGTTTAATCAATTATTTTACTATTAAATACTATATAATTAATAAATGCAATACTGGACTTAAAGGTAACTGACAAGGAATGTTCCACAACCTGCAGGTCCCGATTTTAATGAAACTTTGTCGGATCGCAGAGAGTATCGAGTTATGCAAGGAACAATTTTTTTTACCGACCGACTCTCGCGTTAAAGGGGTGAAAACAGCCCTTAAAGTTTGCCGAGTTTTCCGTTCTTTCAATACATATTGTTAACTGTAAGAGCTAGGAAGAAACTTTTAATGGGAAAATGAATGATACTAAAAGACCTAACAAACTACAAAAGAAAAAATTATCTATACACATATGTATATGAAATGCATGTATACCCATGTATAAATATGTATAAACAATAAACAGCAAATATATATGGCATACCTACCTATTCTAAATTATTTATTTCCCAGATTCATTCAATAAATCAATTTATATTGAATACACAATTTGGTTTTTTACGAATATTTATATCTGGGGTATCATTACACTTGTATATATTTTTAATTTTTTCAATACAGCGAGTAAGTCATGGAAGATACCAAATGTGGTATCTACATCGACAAGAAATGTAGCATTCTATGATTTATCTAACTTGTTACGTCCCGCGATTGCGGTCGTTACTTTATTTATAATTTCGGGTCCTGGCTCTTTTAAGGTGCTAAAGCACGCCCTGTCTGAACTTACCGGTGAAGTACGCAATTAGGATATGGAACGGGAGGGATAGGAAATCACTCTCGTTTATGATAATAACAAAGATATATTCTAACAATTAAATAAAATAAAAGATACTTTAAGATAGCCACGGGTGTGTCTTTAAAGTAAATGTGCATCACAACTAACGAGAATAAAGTTTTATTCAAACAAAAACAAGAACTAAACAATCACAAACAATAACGAAACTATAACAAAACCAACACAGCTGATAAAAATAAGCAATACAATAGTAATAAAACTATGAGGTATCAGACGTTGTTAACGGTTCGGCGGTTGACGATGTTCTGCTCAATCTGCCCGTTTCCACCGTCTTCCCATGATTACACGAGAAAAACACATGTCTCGTTTTCCCAAGACTTTCCCGAAAAAGAGAAAGTTCTCCCTCAAGCACTTGAGAAGACGGCGATGTAATTCGAACCTACCCTGAACCTCTGCCATGCAGATGTTATGAGAGATGATTATGCAGAGGCAAAAATGCAATACAAATAGTTCTTGACACACCAATGATGATGAAGATAAATGATAGTTTCGTGTCGCTTTCAGTCGGTTCGATCGGGATTACGGGTCCTTGAAAGGGCGGAAGACTTGCTGGCGCTCGGAGCCGTTATACAGGGATCGGACACTGCGGGATACGTTGTCGCCGTCTCGGACGTAGCATTTCGCGGTCCGGTGTCTTATCGAACTCGCCTATTAGGCCGCGCGTAATCGCGAAGTCGCGTCGAACAAGGAGGAGATATCGCCGCGGAAACCCGAAACTGAAAAACAAATATAACCGCGGAAACCCGTGACCGTTATCACTCAGCCCGCTGTCGCGTGTAAAGTTAAAGCGAAGCGCGACTGTCGAAGAGCGAACGAACTTGCCGTGGCCGAAGCGACACACGAGCCGAAAGTTAAGAGAGCCGAAAACTAAGAGAGCTTGCTCGGTTTGGACAATCGTTTTATAAGGTCTTTATTGAGGAACGTGGAAGGTTTAGCAACAATTGTTCGAACTATTGTTCGAAAAGGAATTCTCGAGTCGTCGTGGCGGTCTTTGGAAATTGCTGATGTTTCCGTTTCGCCGGTCAACGTTTCGAAGAAGGTCGACTATGCGCGTAGCTTTCACGTGTCGCTGAATTTACGGTTTTCGTTCGTTCTTTGCGTTTGAACGTAGTAAGATAAAAATGTGCAATGAAAAGAGGTAATATTCCTAACAGGATATAACAAACTATTGACAATAATTACAATCAATCTTTCATGTTACCAACAATTGGTATATACAGATGTGGCTACTTATAATACACAGCTTTTAGTTTCGTGTACTTTTAAATAAGAATATAACGTATGTAACACTTATACAGTAATTTGTGTTTCTTAATCAACTACACCACCGTACAGTAAATTTTAATTTATTTTGGACTTCTAACATACAATAGCCGTGTCTTATAGATTTTTGTGCCCTAAATACGAATCTGAAAACGGTTTGTCAATAGCACCATCAGTTTTCGAGAATTTTGGTTTCGAAAAAAATACAAATTTTCAACTTTGAACATTTCTTGTGTTCAAACAGTACTAGTTATTCGGGTGATTGTTAAGTCAAATTATTCTATAAACTCTCCCACATAAAATGGTGTGACATATGTTGTTATTGTTTTATGAACATTTAAACATGTTTAAACAACGATCCAAGGGAAGGGAACACTCGAAATGTACCAATTTTTACAGATATTTTTCAATTTATTTCAAAAAGTAAGGGTACAGGAGAATATCTGACTATAATAGTAGTAAGACTGATAAAAGTAGTAAGTCACGGTTTGTTTTCAATAATGAAACAAAATAGTCTGGCAAATCATTCTCTACCTCTTTCAATGTTTGAACTCTTACTGTGATTGTTTAATTATTCTATGTAGGCAAACCATGCGATATGAAAGGTACAGTTTCGATCAATTTGGTAGCACAGTAACGGTAATTCCATATGGTAGAACCTAATAGAAGCACAGTGTTCCTTATATTTAAAGGTTATTGTCCCATTACGAAACACTACCATCGGCCACGGCCACATGCATTTTCGAATACCGTTAGTTTCTCACTCAAATTAATTCGTCGTCACCTTACCCGGACGATTCTTTCCAAATATAATTACATACGAACTGTTACAATTTGTTTAATATCTGCCGAGCTTTCTAGATTTCTTTTAGCCATTAGACAATGACAGCAATTTCGAATACTTTATTGGCAATCAGTTCTGTGCGGTAAAGCCCATTGTCAGACCCGTATGCGCCAACTCTTACCTCTGACTCGCAGAAAAATACAATGGCGTGTCAATGTTATAAATCGTTTATTATTAATCTCAACAATAGACGCATGTGATAATTTTCAAAGTAATCTCCTATTGCCCTTATACACCTTTGAAATTTTTGTTCAGTATACGAAAGCGGTGTGGTAAGTGGATGCCAGAATCAAGCCCACCTCTCCTTGCGATTTTTTAATTGTTGCCTCTAACGTGATGAAAGTGATTCCTTCGGCACCCGTTTAAGGCGAAAGAAGAAGATGAGAATTTCTTAATTACTCGTACCTAGGGACAAATTCTAGGTCTATGGTTGCGATGTGGAAACGAAGCAGCAATTAAGCTGGTGGTTTTTCGAGATCCTATAATAGGAGACTGGACACCGGGCCATTAGCCGCCATGAATTTGCTCAATCCTACGAGAGAGAAAGAAATATACAATATTTTATTCGTAATCTATAGGAACATTTATAACGGTATTTTGTTATGTATATGAAAAATATAAATAATAATAATTATGAAAATGAGAACCAGGAACATTTTTCAGAATTTCTTCAATATCAGTCAACGAAAAAATCAGAAAACATAAAACAGTCTAAAAGTTCTTTTCAATAAAGTAATCTATCAAGAAACAGAAGATTACTATAATATAAAAATGATTTTAACAAGTCATTAAAATGACGTCACTTTGAACTTTGAAGTGCATTTATATCATTTTCATATTATTGTTATCTTAATATTTTCCTTTACTTTATATTGCAGTGGAAAGTTTATTTATAAAACTAATTAAACTGCAAGAAGATAATAAAATTGTATTTCACAACCATACGTAGTTATAGATAGACAAAGTTGTTTGTCTTTAATTTTTCATTTTACTTTATTTATTTCACTTCATTTATGTTATTTTAATTAATTATTGTAAATAAGTAATACAAGGATAATAATTGTATGAAAAAAACGTTGGTAAGTTGATACTATGATTATATAAAATAAAATTTTATGAATATACAGGGGTTATGTTCATTACTAACCCATTTTGCATTTTAAGATAAATAGATATTATAAAAAATTAGAATTATACGAGAAAGAATCTTTTAACTAACTTTCAAACATTTATTTTCTTAAAATTGTATTACAATTAAGGTTAGTATAATTCATAGATTCAAAAATGAACGAAAATAGGAAAGATTTGATGAACCAATAAAAACTGGTTAGCTCAAGTCCACTCTCTTATTATAGTATCTCTAGTGGTTTTCACATTTGAGCGAGACACGTGTACCTCTTTTGCATGTGACTCACCTTTCTTCACCCGTCACTTTCACCGTCTCCTCATCCTAACCATAGACCTATGTTTCATTTCCAGATATGAATAATTTTAAGAAATTTTCCTCTTCTTCCCTCGCCTCAAACGGGCGCTAAAAGGTTAACGTTTCGCCATGCAAGAAAAAATAATGAACAAATTGCAGGAGGAGCTAGATTTGATTCCGGCGTCACCTTACCACGCTGCTTTCAAAAACTGGAACAAAAGATTTCAAAGGTATAGGTCTGTGGACAGAAGCCTTTGAAGATCATATGTAATTATTGTTATGATTAATAACAAACAGTCTATACATGAAGTCCCTCAAGTTCTTGATTAGACCTAGTACAACCATAAACATCTTACCGTTTGGAGACACTAGCAAACTTACATAGAATTACTGCGCTCAAGCAAAATCATGTGTCATTATTTTCTCACGCTCGTTTACCCTGAAGGAGAAGATTTCCTCCAGCATGTCAGTCGGGAGAAGTCAATAGCATACATCCTCCGTCAGGGCATAACTAATTACACCTCGAAATTAAAGAACGCCTACAACGGAAACGTTGCCAATCATGAAGAAATGCGACGCTACAAGGCGCTTCAAACTATTTCATTTGAAAAGATTCGATCATTCGCACTGAACGTTCTGAGTCGTACATATAAAGCGGTCGGTAGTTCCAGGTCTGTAGTGGCCATCGACACGTACAAATAAGAACATTTGGCATGAAAATGGTCAGCTCGATTTATGACATCGTGTACCAACAAAGCTATTTTTGAGAAAGCAGTTTCCTGTTAGAGTTTCCAGGTAATGCATGTTCTCCCTGTTGACGGCGTTCATTTTCGGCCTTATTAGTAGTTGAGAGTATCATAAATCTGTGGTTGTCGAAGGATCCATAATGCAAAGCCTGGCAGCCTACGACCGGAAAATTCCATTGCGTTACCAAATTTCCATCAGGAATGTCTTTCCCGTGAAGTCGAACCCCCGTTCTGGAAGAACGCACGCCAAGGGTGCATGGAATAGGTGAGGCGACTTCAATCTTAGGAATTATGTGATTGGTTAACGTCTAAAAAAGAAGAAACGTCGGTAAATCACTTCGGTGCTAACATCGATCGAGCACATTCCTGATTACAATTAGTCAATTGTACCCGCCTGGAATAAATTCCTCCTTTTGAACACGGTGTACTGTAATTACAGGAATACGTATAGACCTTCAGGTCCATCTAGTCGAGCATCATTCGGATCGTTCAATCTCGCTCTAGCTCCAACAGTTGAGCATTTAATCGGTTAAACATTTGTATACGACCAATCAATTATTCAATCGTTTGCGTACGACCAATCAATAATTCAATCATGCGCATACGACCAATCAATCATTCAATCATTCGCGTTCGACCATCCTGATTCGTCAACATTCATAAATGTCATCAAACCTTTGTACAATATACGAATACAACCGACGCTCTATCATCATCGAAACAGTTGCCCATAATTAAATTGGCGGACAAAATTTTGGATTCGTGCGCGTATATCCGTGAAGTGGGACACTTTCACAGCGTGAATTTTACATACCAAACTAAGACGAAAATCAAGAATGACGAAATTGCGTTCGAGGCTTCGTTTTCGAGTTATTAATTGTTGAAAATACGGGCAAAATACGTGTAAAATTCGTCTAACACGGCGGATTATTTTACATGAAGGCATAATCTTCACTTGTTTCACGTACTAGTGTAATTCATTTGATTATATTTCATTCTAACTTTAGCTGGACCAACGATAGATACCGTGCATCAGCTGGGAATAGACTGTTATAATCAGAGTGATTTTCAACATTTTAATCGTTTGTATCTCGTAGCAACGTTAACCGATTTTGATGAAATTTTCAACATGTATATAACTAACACAAATCTTCGATATGTATTCATTAAATTTTCATTATAACCTCAGATTAAAAAGTTGTAAAAAACAACCATTACTATTTTCTTCGCGATTTCGACCAATTACAACTTTTTCAATTTTTTTCGCACATTATTTAGTAAACTAATGTCCCAAACTTCATAAAAGAACTCGAGTCATTTGGACTAATTTTAAAAAAGTTGTTCCCGTTTAAAGGATGTATGAATACTTTTATCTGGTACTGTACATACAAGACACGGAAGACCCAGGGCGCGACAATATCCATCGATGTCCCCACTTGAGACAATTAAGTCGCCATTACGAACGTCTCTCGCTTACACGCATTACTAATCCATCTGCGCGCATCCTACTCTGTCGCCTAATAGATTGACGAGTGGAAGAGCTCACCCTATTGTACAATGCGTTGCTCAGAAGAAGGCGAGCGGCCTCAGAAGACGGCAAAGGGGCAAGAGGGGACTTCGCTCGCAACGACTGACGTCACTCGTCACACGGTGCTAGGTATATGATCTGGCTGGCCGATGTCACCGCACCGGGTAATAAAGACAATACGTGTGCCCAATATCCTACGGTTGTGTTAGAAAAGGTGGTCTTAGAGGCATGTAACAAATCGGACTCGCATAACCTTGGCTGGACTTCTTCTGAACAACGCATTTTAACAACAACGAGAAAGTAAACAGTGGAGTAACAGGAAGAGCTCCGTGTTATTGGCTGCGCGATAAGTCCTCAGTTCCTGGGAAACTCCACTCTCAGGGCTCTTAATGCGGCAATTTATTGAATGTCTGTATGTAGGTTCCAGGACCTATAACCTATAACACATCGGTCGAGCCTGGGCCTTACAGCAGCAAGTGGGTTCCAAAGATGAACCTGCGAGCTTACCTTTATGGCACTTGTGATATAATCGAACATATTGTTGCGCGGTCGCGGCATGACTTCCAATAAATAAAGGTAACGTTTATAAAAAGGAAGAATTATTTATTTGAAGAGGAGGAGTACATATCTTGACACGTTTTTTCTGTTCTACGGTCGCACCACGACTCTACTTTGTCCCTGTTTTGGGCATCGTTACCAAAACGACGCCGCTGATCTGAAGTCTTTCGCTTTAACATTATACAATACGTGCTACCTATAGGGTAACACGTAACAATATTTCAGATAATTCAGAAGTCACTGTACCAATTTAAGATATCCTTGATATAAGAATATAGTAATTAAACATTTCCGTTAATTATACTGTTCAACAAATTTTTATTTTTATCCTACCTCATAACGTTAATAGATATTTTTGATAGATCTGTATGAACTGAATACGAATTTGCAAATCATTTTTTTCCAGTACGTCCAGATTCTGATCAAATCAATTTAAAGAAAATAGCGAATTTTAAACTTTGGATAGTGATAGCTATTCAGCTGCTTTTGACACAAAATAATTCTCTGGACTGTCCCGAACAGAATGATGTTAATTGTTATTGCATCATAGACATCGAAATATGTTTAAATACTGATTAAAGTGAAAAGCACGGCGGTCGCTTTGCCTGTGCGCATTTTGCATTTGCGTTCACTGCCGTACCACTATAGCCGCCGCGTGTTTTGCTAAACTATTTCGTTTCTCTATTTCAAACCAGACAGACTTTGTAACTTTCTTGGACACTTTCCGTAGCACAATGATCTGCTATACCGCATGCTAAGGATAGATTTTCTCCTATCCTCTCTAGAAAATCTAATCTCCTAGACCCATAGTTTTTGAAATAAATTAAAGTATATCAGCAAAAGTTGATCCGTTTTCAGTGTCCTTCTCACTTTGATAATTATTTAAACGTATTTAGATGTCCATAAGATAACAACAATTACATCATTTGGTTCGGGAGAATTCAGAAAACTATTTCGAGTCAACAATAACTGAATAATTGTTACTGTAAAAGCACAACAAATCTCCAAATGTGGAAATATGTAATTTTTTCAGAAAATGATTTTCAAAAAGTGTACATTTTAAGAAAAAACGGGTTGGAAATTCGTATTCAGCTCATAAAGATCTATCAGAACTGCCCTTCTTATTACAATAGCATTATACTAAACCTTCGAAGCGGCGGAGATCTGCAAAAGAAAGTCACCCCAAACTTGTATCATACTCTACTCGTTATGAAAATAAAACGTCTGAACTGTTGTTTTTCCAAATTTTATTAAAATCTTGACAGTGAAATTTAAAGGCACCTTCCAAATATATTTTTCAACGCGATTTGTCAAAAATTATGCGGCAGAAAAGATTACCATGTGAAACAACGGAATCGGTCTACAGGGGATACTATTGACAAAAAAACCTTATCGATAATAGTACTCTATGCGTGATGTGAAAACCTATTCATACGATTGTCGGCCTAATGCACTACGCGCAAATCATATGGTACGCACCTGTGGTGGGTCGAGCACCACGTCCATCGCGGTGGTCTAGACGCGCGGCGAAAGAAAGCGGGCGTCGCTTCTGAAAATCAACCAAGAAGGGCAGTTAATTCCCAAGGTTGCTCGTCATAATTATGTGCAAAGGCTTCCAGTTGACAGCACGCGCAGGCCATTGCGCGAGGTTATGACGCCTTTGCTACATGACAGGCCTGTCCAACATGTCGCCCGCGGGTCAAAATCAATACGCGCCCCTTCCGACTTCCTCTTTGAGACGAGGGGAACTCCATGTTCACAAGAAGCCCGACGAGATACAAGCAAGAAAGCGTGTGTGCATGCTCTGACTGTCCCCACTTCTGACGCTCCAGAAATTCCTACTCGCACGAACCTCTTGCCATTCGATCGCATCGCAGCGCAAGCGAGTAGTCGGGATGGACTGAGTGATGGTGGGGACCGCGTTGTCTTGTGATATGACCCGCGGGACACATGTTGGACAAGCCTGCTATATGGGATAGCTGACATGCTGTCGTGAATACGCTCACCCATATATGTATACAGGGTGTCTTAGTTAACTTGGTCACGTCGAATAATGACTTAACGGTACACTTTATACAAATTTTGAGGCGTCAAACTTAAGAGGTAGACTCCGTGGCCCGTGCACTGTGTCCGTGCACTCACACAATCAACGGGAACCGTGTATGTATATGCGATGCACAAGAGAGACATTCGATTTCGTAGGAACCAACTTGAGCCTCAACAATTGCAGAAATGCACTTTTCACTGGTATAGAACTCACGGGTAGACTTCCCTACAGGGTGGTCTGGTCCGTATAAACACCAATAAACACATTCTAATTGAAAGAATTAGAATTTTAGAAAGTGTGCGATTGTGACAGACGCCGATGAAAACGCACAAGATGGCTGCGCAAGTCACATTTTGTCAAATATCTCACGATTTAATGGTTTTTTCGTCAAACGCAGACCAGACCACCCTGCACACCACTATCACACTATCGTAGAAATCCAATTTTTGTCACTGTATCACTTCTGGAACGCAGAAGTTGGAATTTACGATTCGACGCGTCCAGACACAGAAATAAACAGTGGTATAGTTCAAGGATTCTCCGATAGAGGCGTTTATGGTATTTGTCAGTCACTTTGGCCTGCGTTACCACGAGCATCGATAAAACAGAGGGAGTCGGTAAATGTAACCTCGCAACACGTGGTGGATCGTATCGATTGTTTTGTTACGCTGTTGCCATTCGACAATTCTGCCCGTCAGGAGAACGATGGAACAGCTACGGCCTACGGCTCGTGGCGAGATTTCGATTCTCGCGGAACGTAGGAAATAACGACGCGAGGGAAAGAAATCCGAGAATTAAACAATACGTACTAATGTGTGCAAGGATGAACCTTCTTATTCGTACTTGCAATGATGCTTATTTTTTTAATTAATGAAATTACATACGAGATACTTGACATGATATTCTCGAGAAACAAATTGTAAAAATGGCATAATATATATTCCGGGTATTCCACATACGAAAAACATTGAATACTATACAAATCTCTTGTTGGAAATGATATTTATTTATTTTTTATTGACATAATTGACGCAGGTGTTATATACTTACACAAATATTTCATAAAAGAGACACAAAAGGTACACAATTAATCGCATACGATCTGTCAATCTTTCATTCGTCGCCCAGCGGAGATAGATTTTGTACTAACAACTGATTGCTGTCGCATGCCTACTTAGCGTACCATCTTCGCTGCGTCTGCACCTGTTCCAGTACGTATTTTGTTTTAAAAATTGGACCAAACGACTTGAGTTTTTTTGAGAAGCTAGAAGGATTAACTTATTAGATGACATGTTTTCGTTATTTCGAAAACATTACAATTGTTGGAATGGCGAAGAAAATAGTAAAAATATTAAGAAGTTCTTTTTTCATTTTTTCTCTGATCCTATAGTGAAAATTTAACAAATACCTCTTATACACTTAATTAAGATACATACACGCTGAAAATTGCAGAATATAAGTTACAAACTATTAAAAGTGGTTAGACTTACAAGTTAGAGTTACAAATAAGTTACAAAACTAAAAAACTCGTACTTTCGACATATAAACCTGAAGATTTTTTACTACTTTGGTGCTCGTAGCTTCTTTGCTTTGACCGATGAATTTTGTTATGACTGGGCCCGATAATGGTGGCCTGACCTAGGTCACTCTGAAAGTCACCATCGGGTGACGATCAAAAACGAAGATACAGGAATACTGTTTCGTTGGACGTCGACTAGAATGGTCATAAAATCAGCTTTCGATTTCACTATTGTTATTAAGCAGAATTATTGATATATATATATATACATAGACAGTAATGATATACTTAGTCAAGGCAATAAAGAAACTGTAACATCGCAGCTTCATTTTCCTTTTTCTTAGATATATAAGTGCACAAGAGGCATATTTCAAATGTTCATTATAAGCTAAGATAAAAAAGTTGAAAAAAGTGTGTGTTACTATTTTTGTGCGTGTTTTGTCAAACATTTCCCGTGTACATTGTGAAACAACTAATTACAATTAAATCATTAAAACTTAATTATCTAGACTAGTCCTTAACTTCTCATAAATATTCAAATCATTTTATGGATAACTAGCTGACGTACCCGCTCTCGTGCGGACAGTTTCATATTGCAAGTCATATTTTAGTTCGTATATACAGACTAGACTGTAATATACCGTGAATAAATAAGCAGCATAGAATTTTGGATAGTGCAATATGAATCACATCGATTCGCGGCTTTTTAAACTTCTTTGTCTGCCTCAGCTCATCGTTGGCTAAAGAACATTGTCGCTTGACTGTTCCTTCAACTAACTTTGGCCAGCAGGAATAAACGAGCTGTTGAGCGCCGGGCGAGAGGCCAGCGATTGACGATCGAAATACAATGTAAACAGATAAGGAATGAAACGCATGAATGCAAATTGAATCTTTTATAATTTTCAGTATACATTCATTAAAGTGTCACGAATGAACTGAGGAGATTCTGTCGGTGGAAATGAGTCCAAATACGACATCATTCGGATTATTTTCAATAATATATCATTTTCATCCGCAACATTACGTATGAGTAACAATTGTCCAATTACACTCGAATTTGGACGCATTTTAATCGGGAGAATTTCTTCAATTCATTCATGACATTTTCATTAAAATATATTGCAAATTGTAAAAGTTTAAATTTTCATTCGTGCGTCATTCCTTATCTCATCTACGTCTGTTTACATTGTATGCCGATGGGTCGGTCGCTGGCCTTGGACGTTCGGCGAGAATCGAAATCTCGCCACGAGCCGTAGGCCGTAGCTATTCCATCGTTCTCCTCACGGGTAGAATTGCATGCGGGACATGAGGCAACAGCGTCAGAAAAACGATACTGTCCGGCAACACTGTCTTCGCGTAGGAAATACACAAACCCAGCTTGATGGTAACGGGGAACAAAATTTATTTGTGGGTACTGCCGCTAGATGTCGTATTATCAAGCCGTCCCAAATATCGATTTTGTGTTTTCGCTGGCGTCCGATTGTTTACAGCAGCGCTTCGATCGATTCGGAGTTGGCCCCAAAGGAGTCTCCCCCCTTAAATGGCATCAAGGGGCACATCTAGTGATGGGACACCAAGCCGGATTTAAGTCACCACAGATGACGTCACCAGACCTCGGCTCGCGACGACGGTATCTAATACCTATAAGCCTTCGGCGACCGATGCTCGGGTACATACATATTTAAACTTTTACTCCTTTCATTGTACTTTCTTAAAAATGTTATAAATAAATGTAGGAGATTCTCCTGATGAAAATAAGTCCAAATCCGACATAAATCGGACTATATTTAATAACATACAATTCGTATCGCGACATTAAGGGAAATAAAAGGTTGGATAATTGGTCACAGTTTTGCATTTCCCTTGAAGTCAAAATAATTATTTATTTTATTTATATCTCATCATTTGCATAAAGATTCTTAGTATTGTTGCAGTATTCTAACTTGCAAGCATTCGATAATGAAAAACTACTTTTAAGTATTGAACTTGGTGTCATTCGTGCATTGTTTTACTATGCAGTTCATAGACATTTGATACTTGCAGGACGCTTCCATGTAGCGACCAATGTAAAACAATGGACGTGTGTCCACATACCCTAGAGTCTAGAGCGTCGCGTTTTCGCTGCTGCATGCGTTCAGCATGAAGCGCGTCGTCAACGATGTCTGCCGCTGGGCGTATAGAAGAACGCAAAATTTTCCTTTGTGTTTGAGTGTGAAATATGTCGGCCGTGAAATTCGTATAGATTGTTGAAAAGTTACCCATGAAATATAAAAAAATATCCATGTTTCTAGATGGCTAACACAACATCGCATTTTAGTGTCTTGTTTTTTGATTGGCGGAGTTACCAAACGCACTAAATTCTTGCACGTATTTTTATTCATTCTATAGAAAGAATGAAATACATGATCAGTTATGTTCTTTTCTATGTAAGGATGTAACCAATATTTTTTCCAATTTCTACTCCGTCGAATATAATTGTAACATAAGGCGATAAGGTCCTCTTCGTCGCCCGACATCTTTGCGAATGAGGAAAATGAAGTTTTCTGTACGCTTTCTATACGTTTCCAATACGCTCAAGTGGACAGAAACTCAAGCGTAGCGTAATCGTCATGTTGTACGTTACGCTGACGTGTCTATGACGAGACCCCTTAGTGACAGTACTTTGCTGCTGGTGATATCTTGTGAAATGTGATTGCAAGCATCTTACATTTGATTGTATACGTAATTATTTATTTATGTAATTATGTAATGCAATTTTGTATTTTAACCACAGTTAAATAACGTATTTGGAATTATTCATTAATAATGTTTTGAATAATGTTCAATCTGTATACATAAAAGAAGAAGTCTTACTTCTTTAATTATAATTTTGTTTAATAAAAATTTTATCATATCTCGAAATCCACGCGAGCGAAACCGCAACAAAAAAGCTAGTTGATCAATAAGCGGCTTATCGATTTCCAATTCATTCCTATCAAATATGGAATTGGTCATGCTGTATTCTCCGATTAAAATAATTGTATTATGTTTATGTCTTAATGATCAATGTATTAATGCACTGCATTTTTTTACAATATATTGGTGTTACTGTATGTGTTTTACCATGTTTAATTATAATTAATTTTATTAAGAAATTCGCATTTGATATCATTTTTTAGGGGTCTTAATTTTTTCCACCTAGAATTTTCAACCGAAAAATAGGAGAAAATTCTGTAATACATAGGTGCCCCGATATTTGCAACGTATGCAATGTTTTTCAACATTTTTGCGTATCTCTGAATAGGAAAATGCAGCGAAAACAATTTTTATTCATACGTTATGTTACGATACGAAGTATATTGTTATTAAATATAGTCCGATTTCTGTCGGGTTTGGACTTATTTTCATTAGCAGAATCTCCTACATTTATTCATAACATTTTTAAGAAAGTACAATGAAAGGAGTAAAAGTTTATATTTTTATTCATGGGTGATTCGTTCTCTGTGTTACATTGTAACCCGACCATCGGTCACCGAAGGCTTATAGGGATTAGATACCGTCGTCGCCAGCCGAGGTCTGGTGACGTCATCTGACTTGATCGATTTGAATTCGGCTTGGTGTCCCATCACTAGCCATATCTTATAAGGTATGTGCTTTTTTTGTGAGTGGAGGCATTTCAGAGATTTCAAGGTCACCGTAATTTTTTTTAACGGAATGATCTAGTTTTTGTACTACAGATCGAAAGAGTATCAAATTCTAAGTAAGAATGTGTTGATCTTCATACATTCTAAATCTAATAGTTAACGTGACATTTATAAAATAATTTTTAATACGTACTTACTATCTGGAAGTGCGTACGGAGGGTCATAGTGATGGTAGGGGGCTCCTGAAGTAGTCGAGACATAGGCAGGTAACGTTACGGGGTTGAATTAGGCGATACAGCTCTCTCTCAATGATAGTGTGACTTACGTTGAAGACCGTCTTTTTACAGACTCGGTCTGTGGATAAAGCAAAGAGTAAGATGGTACTTACTTCGACGAAGAATCGGTTGCCCCAACGTTCATACTCATAAACATCAAAAACACATTAGGTAGGGATGGGACGATTCTAGTGACTCTCCGCCCCCCGAACGAGTACTTCACCTCCTCCATATGGCCCGGGTCTTAAAAATTTGGAGCGGTTGGAAAGTCGGGGTTATTGTATCCTCGGGTAATGTCCACGGTAGTTCTCATTAGTGAGACTATGTGATATACACGGACGTCAAAGTCAAGTATGGGCCTTAGAGGGGAGTAGCGCAATTCCCCTCTCCCGAGTGGCACAGTTACAAACTAAACTAAACTACTATCTGGAAGCTATAGGTGCTCAAAATGATGCCTCCCAACTTCAACACAGTGAAAATTGTGACCTTGAATTTCAAAGTAAACGTCAATTTTGCGGTGAGTTTTTTTTACAGATCTCCACCGACCCAGAGGTGTAGAAAAACGCTATGGTAGGTGTGGCATATAATTTTCAAGCACCCTGTACATACTTCGCAGTAATTATATTCCGACATATTACACTTCACTTTTCCTCAAATTTGGTTTATAAAATTATTATTAAATTATAAATATGTTATGTTTATATACGTCATATTATTGTAAACATAATTCAAATTCAACGCATTATAAATAATTTAGAATATTGTACTTCACTCTATCCTGATGTATAACATACTGGAAGTACTAAGCGATAATGAGAGAATACGAGTATTACCACTTTCTACATAAGTAAATATGATCGAAATTATGTCATGTTTGGAATAATTTTAATCAGAAAAATCTTACGAATGTGTTGGTAAAAGGTTCATGGACAAAGAACCAAAAATAAATAGGTTTCACTGTTGCATTAGTGTTGTCTCACCGATATCAGGGCATTTAACCTTTTTTGGGGTTCTCAACGTTCAGCCGTCGGCTCGTAAAAGGAAAGCTGCTGACGTGTTACATTACTCGCTTGACTGGTTCCAGGGGGATCCCTCAGTGGTGGGGATGACGCCGGGACATCACGGAGGAGAACCAATCAGACAATAATAGAAAAAATATTGTATGTATGAGTCGGTGTACTTTCGATGTATACGTCACCTGTTCCATGTAGTAAAGTCGCCACAACTACGCACAAAGATCTGTGCGCGGAGCCAACTGCAGATTTTTGTTAAAAGCCGACTACTCGTCGCCGCCCATTATTTTCAAACACCGTTACAAAATGCGGCAAATAACTTCGTTCGTATGATTAAAAAGTT
Source organism: Dufourea novaeangliae (assembly GCF_001272555.1). NCBI lineage: Eukaryota > Metazoa > Arthropoda > Insecta > Hymenoptera > Halictidae > Dufourea > Dufourea novaeangliae. Next base: position 24,945 of record NW_015374113.1, on the reverse strand, counting down.
TCACTAATACAGCTGCAAATTTACCTTTATTACGAAGAAGGGTTTTAAATTTATAATTGGTCAATATTAAGAATCCAAAGAGAAAGTTGTTCAAGGTGGTATGTTGTACTTATTTTATTAGGTTTTGTTTCTTCGTTTTAAAGATTTTTTTATGATAAAAGTAAAAAACAATGACCAAAGTTCTTAGGTAATTGGTACGTATTTGGTTGGTTTCAGTAAAGAATAATTATTATTTTTAATGTTTTATGTAATAATTATGTTACAACCAATATGTATAAGTAGGTAAGTAGGTAGACCACGTATTAAAACATATTAAAATTATACTAATGAGAGTAAAGAAAGATCATTGTATTTTCATTTCTATGCCTTATCAAGTTATTAGTGGCACTTAAAATACAAGACCGATTTCATCGGCCTTTTTTACGAACAATTTGCCGATTGGGGTAAATGTTCCAATTACTACCAGTGTTCATAATACTGTCACTATATTTATTTCACTTAATAAAAACGTAGCGTATAAAGAATTGTGTACAAAAAATGTCATTATTATATTAGGACTTTGATTTATATAAAAACAAAGAAACACGGGTATTTGTATATATCCCTAATATTTAAAAATTAATGTTGAAAAATGAAAGTGTAATTTGAGCGTTAAAAACGCGACTACATAAACAGGAACTGATGGCGAAATCATAGTAAAGAAGGAAATGCAATTTTACTATTCAACGTACATTTATTCTACAAAAAGAAATGTTACAGTCTAAAAGAATTAGTTTAATTTTTGACCTGATAGTTATAGGAACATTGGGATTGCTCGGCGATTTTAATTAATTATGCATTAATTATTTATATTTAATTTATAAAACTATTTTTTTTAATGAAAAGGATGTTAAATAATGCTATGTTACAAACCCTGACATTTTTAGATTAAACAACACGTAAAATGATTATATGAAGTTACACTATAATCTTAAGGTGGCAGTAGTTGGGACATCTACCCTAGTCGCCGACTATAAAAAGGGTCGGATAGCCGGCTTGACCGACTATTTAGTCGGCTACAAGGCGGTATGACTCTATGTAACCATCACGTTCCTATTCCTATCGATGCACGTGGATACTCAATACGGAACATGTTTCATGTCAATATATTACATTATTATATTATATTGTTAGTATATAAATTTTTATTGTTTGATATATATTAAATATTCTTTATAATTTATTATACAACGTGTTTACTCAAACAGTACCTACGATTTTTCAGACACTTGCGAAAGTGTAATAAAAAAAGTTATTAACGAAAATTTATTTGTTTTAAATGAACAACATATGGATTATTTTGCCGTGAACCCAAGGTCACTTTGAGTTTTTGTAAATATAACCAAACAATTTTTTACCATTATATGTATGTAGAGCACCTTCAGCCGAAGTCAACTAGTCCAAATTATAACATTGTTATTTACAGAATACTATATTTACAGCAGTGGAACTGGTAGAATGAACAGAAGGACAGAATCGAAACGTGATATGCTTCTGCTATTTCGTGAGCCATCCTATGCTTTCCACTATAGTAAATTTACCACTGGATGAGTAAGGGTCATATTCCGCACAGGTTGAATTTGTCTTAACGTCCTCTACATTATAATTAAAAAAAAAAATACGATTATAAAAAATTATGTTTAAATTTTCTTTAGCCCAGGTTTACCATATTAGATACCATTTTTTCGAAGCTCTGATTTTGACTTTGTTTGCATTTTTTATTATAATTTCCAACAATTTAAACTTTTATATATTTGGCTATTTGCATATAAATATCTATTAACATTTTCGTATTTTTACGTGGGATTCATGAAAAAAAAACATTCCTTTATTTTTGGTGTGCTCTTGAAATTGGGTGTTCCATATTACACAGGGTTACCCTAATATACAGTTATTTACAACATATAAAACGATACAAGACAATTTGTATCATCGGTGCCAGAAATATGAGTTCGACGATCGTTTGAGTGCGGTCACTCGACAAATTAAGCTAGAGGCCGGCAAAGGGCCACCGTCGCGCGGTCTCAGATGACCAATCAAAGACAAGGCCTCTAGAAAAATAATTGGACACAATTGTTAAATTGTGCATTTCCTGATAAAAGCAGATCGGTCATGCCGGAAGATAGTCTCGTTGAAGATTTTATCGAAATATTGAATATGTGCTACTCCTCGTTCTGACAAGATCCTGTCAGTTGCGGTTTTGTTCTCTAAGGTGGATGCTTCAGGTGATGATTACTGTCAGACCTGGGAAAATTTTATTTGAAATGAAAATAAGATATATTTACTTAACATAATTTATTTCGGAACTTTATTTTCAATACTGTTATTAGAAAATAAGAATATTATCGATTTATTGGAAATAATAGTAATTTCAATAATGAATTATTGTTATTTTTGTATCTCACATTTGGTAAAAGAAATAATACTCAAAATAATATGCAACAAAAAGATTTTATTTTACGAAATCTTTACAGTAATTTTCTTTAAGCAGAACCGGCTCTTCAAAGAACTCATCTGTGACAGACTTTTGCTTGGGTCCATTTAATATTGTTGCGAAAGAAAATAATCGTTCCACTGGTGTGGAAATGGAAGAGGGGCGATACCCTTCAGAAAAAGATCAAAACTCAAGCTTAGATCTAATCATCTGGTACAACTTCGAAGAACAATTTTACAATTGTTTTTAAGAATTATTTCAAATGATTAAAAAATGAAATAACATGTTATTTGAAATAATATTTCAAATAATGTTATTTCAGACGTGATCACAGGCATGGAAGTAATTATGAAATAAAATAACATGTTATCTGAAATAATATTTTAAATAATATCATTTGAGAAATGCTCAGGTCTGATTACTGTAAGATGGTGGAACAAGGTGACTAGAAGTGGAACCACATTTCTCCTACATTACCGGTCGAATTTATAAGAGAAATTATTCCATTCATTATTAATGAAGCGACAGTAGACATACGTTTCCAGCGCCACCGTTATCTGCACGAAAGCCACGCCCCTTGCTCACACGTATTTCTCACCACGCGCGCGTACCCTACTCTGTCGCCCAGCACGCCCAGGCCGGAACACATACGGTGTCGCGTTTAACTCAGATATCTCATCACGGAAAGTGCAGTGTATATGATACTGTTTTAATAATGTTTTTATTGGTGCAATGAATATTGGGGGAATGAATATTGGTGGCAATTTCATTGCTTCTTGTCTCACGGATCACACGTAATGGGTAACAGATGCTAACGGACCTAAACATTTGCCACTAAAATATGTCACGAATTATTACCTTTTTCACATAATACCTTAATACTTTATTACGCAGAATGTTTGGAAGAAATTTATCTAATAAAAGTATTTCATTCCATAATATTTCAATATCATTAATAAAAATAACATAATTAACTTTGAAAACTTAGAAGATACTCCACCTACGAAAAACTTGTTACTGCTAAGTAATAGTCCTCTTCATACTGAACAACTTTTGTGAATAAACTTTTCTGATATCTGTAAAAATAACGGAGATGATTAATGTAACCGTAAAGTGCGCATATCCAGCCCACCCTGTATATAGCTGCGTCGCACGACTGAAAGGTCGAGTGGTGGGGAAAGTGCTCGGATAACTGGCGTCTGCTTCCTGCACGGTTCCTGGAATTCTGGCCCTCTACAGCCACGACTCGTACGGGAATCGAATGTCTACTGTACTTTCTACAGTAGACATTCGTTTCCCGCACTAGTCGGGGCTGTAGAGGGCTAAATTTCCAGATACCGTACAGGAATCGGTGACCAGTTACCTGAGCGCTTTCCCCACCACTCGGCCGTTCAGTTGTGCAACGCAGCTGCAGATAGGGTGGGCTGGATATACGAACTTTACGGTTATGTTAATTGTCTCCGTTATTTTTAGAGATATCAGAAAAGTGTATTCACGTAAGTTGCCTAGTATAGAGAGTGCTATTGCTTAGCAGTCACAGTTTTTTCGTAAGTGAAGGATCTTTTGAGTTCTCAAAATTAATTATGTTTTTTTATTAATGATATGTAATACTATGGAATGGAAATACTGTTTTTTACATAAAACGATTCTTCTAAACATGCTGTGTAATAAAGTATTAAGGTATTATGTGAAAAAGATCCGCGAGATAAGAAACAATGAAATTGCCACCAATATTCATTCCACTAATATTCATTGCACCAATAAAAACATAATTGCAGCATGTGCTACAATAAGTTCAGAAAGGATAAGACATGCACGTGATGCAGCGATACGAAGCTTCGAGCATCTCCTGTAATGTAAGAAAGTTTACTTTACTACCACATTTGACCTTGCATGACCTTCAATGATAGCTCGCTGAAGTCGTCTCAATACCGGCTATCGCATCGCGATAAAAAAAATATGGCATTCCATTAAGAAAAATAGAGATGACCTTGAAATCTCCTCTATGCCTTCACCCACGCAGAAAATATTTGTGTCACAATATGCCCCCCTCTACACCGTGTAAGTTTTGTATATAGCATTTCTTCATATTATTACAAATACCGGTAATATTCAAAGTGGACATAGTTATTACCCCACCCTGTATATCTGGTGGGGGTGAAATAGGCCTTCAAATTGGAGGTGCAATTCAAATACTCACTACGGAAGTAGCATTTTTAAATAATTTCTTTAAAAAATATGTTATAAATTAATAATTTGTAATATGTTCTCCGTACTATGTGTTCCATTTTTATGCAAATTTGTACATAGAATGTTAATACAAATTAAATGGTATTCCTCATTGATTACCTGAAATAAGGGAATTGTAGTTCGTCTGGTAGTAGAAAAATGGAAATATCTAAATTTTGTCGTTTCAGTAGAAAAAATTATTTTAGGTGACATTCAAGACAATATCTATTCATCGCAGAATATTTTCAAATGCGATAAATAAATTGAAAATATACAGAAAAATCTATATATAGGTGTGTATATTCGTTAATTTGCATTTCCTTTACTTTAATAAGAAGTGCACAGAATTCTTGAAAAGTATTAGTTTTCTTAATAATAACGAATGTCCCCTATAAACGATGTCAATAGTAAAGAATATTCTCCATAAAACAAGCAAAATTTGTCATCATTAAATGGAAATTACCGAAGCGCAATTTAAAATGAAATAAAGCGAAGTTTTTTTCAATGAGGCACAAATATCTATGAACGCTGTGCATATGTATAACCAAGCCTAACGATTGTTGAGAAGAAAATCTGTCAGGCTATTTATGAAGTAACTATGTATCATTTAAGATGGTGTCTTAGCACTAGACTGCGGATTGTTATGCAAAATGACATTGTATAAAATAATTCACGAAAACAAAAACAGCAGTAGAAATTTATTTCTTCCCTTAAGTCGCTTTTCGGGTTAAGATGTATAAAATAAAATCCACAAATCGCAATCTACTTATCACTCTACCTCCTTCTTTTTGAACTAATTGTAAGTATATTTTGTGTACTTCGTGAGAGAAGATAGTCTAGGATTCTATGATGTTATTTAGCGTCTGAGAAGTATTCTGTCGTTTAATTAATTTTTGTCCGCACTACTCTAATGTCAATTAATTAATATAAATGTATTTATATTGTATTTTCAATAAAAATATAAACACATATCTAAGAAAACTTTAATGTTATAATGGAGACTGTTAAAACATTGAAAATTGGATCTCTTTAACTGTTAGTGGTTAAGAATAGAACGAGGTTTAAGTGATCCCGAATTTGGGATTAATCGATTTGTAGAGTCATGGCCGCCGATTAGTGTAGAAACCAATTTTTCGTAATTAAAAAGGAGGTTACACGAATCAGTCACATACGAATTAATTATCGTTTACAGGGTCAATTACAAACAGCTCGAGGTCTCAGGCCATAATAACAGATCATTTGCCGGTTTGTATACGGTGCGCTTCAATAGCTAGTATGCAATTATTCAATTGAAAGGGGCGGTAGGTCCACGAGGTACTAGCTGATAGATAGTTTAGAAACCGTTTTCATAGATACCGTAAGTTACAAATTGTAAGATTTAAATTAAGGAAACCGTTAACAGAATATATTAAAGTTTAGAAAAACTTATCAAGATTTGAGGTAGCAAAAACAGAATTTATGCAATATTTTATTTTCACCAAATATTAGGTTGTGCCACGTGAAATTGCTGATTTTATAGGTTGGAAACAAAAAGGCTGTATCTATAAACAATAATTTTTATTCAATCGGAACGTGCTCCAATAGGAACAATAGTTTTTTAATATTTAGGGTCCAAAGTTTGTAGATTTTATCAATTCTTGCGATACTGTTAAATTTCTTAATAAGATCTTCAAGCAACAGAAACGCGGTAGTCTATTGTGGACAGGCCCAATGAATATGGTACATGTGGAATCGTTACATAATTTAATTCAGTTAACTTTTGTACGTATTAATTTAAATTCATTTAAAGAACTAATTTTCCAATACTACTTTGTGTATTAAAGTAGAATAGTTTTTGGACTATTATATACATTTGATATGGGTCATTCCAAGCCAAATAGATTACTTTGTGCACTCAACACCAGGGATTTTATTCAAAATAAAATATGTTGTATTCCATCTGAAATTACAGGAGGTTTAAGTCATTATCGTTTCGTTCTCGAAGTTGTTTAAAAAATATAGGCCATCGAAATTTACAATTTTTAACTATTTCCGTGAAACTGCGATGTACTTAAAAATGTATATTTCGGAAAATATTTATCGTATCGAGTTTCTTCTCCAATTATTTTAATATAGAAGGATTGCCCTACTATAATAGTTTTGTGTTATACGAAAAATTGAGTTTTTAATGTTGAAAATTATAAACAAATTCTTTCTCCGCGATTTTCTTTATGATGGCCAAGGGGAGTTTAAATTAAAAAAAAAAAGTCATATTTCTTGAAATCTTACCTACAAAAAGAGCTGTTCGGAAAGATGGCACAATTATAATTAATCTCATAAAGAGCTCGAAAGTGACTGATGTATTTCCGTTTCAGGTAAGCACGCCACGGCCACGGCGCGCAGTGGAACAAACTGATCACTTTTTTGTATTGAAAACGTAGAACTTATAATAGAAATAAAATAGTTATAACTTAAATCTAAGATATTGCATAATCAAGAAAAAACATAGGACAAGTATCACACACAAGTTTTAACCTTGTAAATCTATGTCAAACTTGAGATTTCTTCAGAAAATTTCAGTTGTTACGTTACAATGTGTGCTTGAATTTTTTCCTTAACTTGTTGTTCATCATTTCCTACAGACTTTGACACGCTGAATTAAAATCAAGCCGCAGAATATGTCTAACTCTTCAGGATTTTATGAAAAATGCGATTTAAGTGAAAAATATTCGATGAAAGTCATGATTATTCTGGTGTACATGCTCTGATAACACTGTAAATTTAGTTTGTTGTCAATGCCTGTATACAGATTATATATTTCTTCACGCTAGTCTGCTTGGCTTAAATTAGGACAGAATATTTAAATAAAAAAAATTTTTTAATATACCACGTTTTTAAGACGGACTAAAAAGTATAAAATAATTTTTCCTAGCCCCATACAAATTTCTAACCCCATACAGATAGTCCTGAAAATTTGTGGTTGTGAATTTTTAATAGCTAGGAAAATACTTGTAGGATTTAAAACGAAAAACGTGGGGCGCATGCAATAGATAATTGATGCATGAATAGTTCACCTAAGTCAATAACAATTTTATTGCACTGCAGATGATATGAACTGTTGTGTGAGTTTTCTCAAACTCCTTACTATTATCTTGCGCCCCATGTTTTTCGTTTTGAATCTTACAAGTATTTTCATAGCTATTAAAAATGCACAATCACAAATTTTCAGGCATATCTGTATTGGGTTAGGAATCTGTATGGGGCTAGGAAAAATTATTTTATACTTTTTAGTCTGTCTTAAAAACGTGGTATATTAAAAATTTTTTTTTATTTAAATAATTATTGTCTTATTTTTAGTCTTGTGTGTGTGAAATTTTTCAATCAATTTTAAACATTTTCATGAGATTATAACAGAGACATGTGGTAAATTTCAGGTTTATTTTAGTTTCTTTTCGCGAAATTCACAGTTTAAAGGTAGGACAGACAGACAGACGGACAGATAGCGTGAGCTTAGTAATAGGGTTCCGTACGAAACCCTAACGAACGGACAAACAAGAAAGCGAGTTAATATTGCATTGTCATTCAGTTCTGAGCTATGTTTAAAGTTTCAAGTCTCTAGCTCAACAGGAAGTTAGTTTAAAATCAATTGCAAAATTTGTACCGAACAAACAGACAGACAGGAAAGCGAGTTAATAAAAACGTGGTAAAAAAGAAGCGCGAGAGAACCTTCCAAAAAAGCTTTCTCGGCTCCTGTTTTTTGGAGGCGCCAAAACTAAACACAGAATTCAAGATTTGAGGCTTTCGTGGCCCGGTATCATACAGTTATTACTGCTAATGAGAGTTTCGGGTGTAAAGGCAGCCGTCCATATGAGAGTTTCTCGCGCGAGTTGCACGCGAGTGTACTATCACGTGGTCTATCCGTTTGAGAGTAACTTCAAGAGTTTTTAGTCTTTAGATAGTCGCTAGAACGATCGCCGAGAGTTTACTGTCTGACAGAACTCCCAGAATCGTATTCACTAGACTCTCGTGTGTAGTGACTAAAAATTCGTTCGTGCCCGTCTGTTCTGCAGTTTGTTTTGAATTAAGCGTGACGTGAAACAGTGATTATGGACGTGGAAAAACTGTCTGCTCTTGTTATTGCGTACAATATTATAAAAAAAGAAAAGAGAAACGCAACCATTATTCTTGTCGGACATTATGTTTCTCGCGCGACAGTTCTCGCAGGAATATAAAATTGTTTTGTTCGCGGCGAGCTACTGTCGGATAGAATATTATTAACTGTCGCCAGTTACTCTCGAGAGTACTCCTCGGAAATGGATCGTTCAACTGTATGTCAACTGTCTGTGTGTTTGTTTTATGTCGTGACAATACTCTCGAGAAACTCGCAAATGGACAGCTGCCTTATGCCGTGCTCTGGTGCAATTATTGTCCCAACGTTTTGCAAACATTGCATGATTCATCAGGGGGTCGAATGACACACTAATACTGGAATGTGCCTTGTGGTACTCCACTAATATACTGGTACTTGTTCATGTTCCGGTTCATTGCTTGCCAATCAAAAGATAGTTTTAATTGTTTAGATGACCAATTGATGACTTCGTTAGGCGTGAGTTTTTCCAGGAAATCTTGTTTAGTTTGTTGCCATCTTCTTCTTAATGTTATTTTGTAGCTTAGAATTTCTCTTATTTTGTTGGCGAAATATACTGGGGGTTTCTTAATTTTTTGTAGCGAAGTGTCTTTCCATGCAGTTGCCTGTATAGTGATCGATAGTTCTGTATATTTCCTCATCTTCTTTTATGGATACTTTTATTTGTATCGTGTCTACTATGATTGTTCTGAATTTGTTCCGGTTCGTGTTTACATTGTGTAGTGTGGGTGGATTTTTTTAGTAAGTAATGCCGTGGTTTATGACGATTCCTATTACTGCTGTATGTTCTGATTCTAGGTCTAGGCATGGATGAATAGAGAAACTTTCTTGGTTTCTTCCTTTTCTGACGAAGAAATGTAGTAGGATCTATGGTCTATGGTTTTCGTGAGTAAGCCAATATGTGGGTTCCCCAGTTGCGACAACTTTTAGGTGCAGCTTATGTATTGTTTCCAATAGGTTCATTCCTTGAAGAGTTTTAAAGAAGTTTGGATACAATTTCCTTTGCCATTTAGTGGCATGGTAGTCTGTAGACTGCAGTGACAGTTACTGAACCATTCCAATCCTCTGCGACTAAACTTGTAGCTTGTAGGTACTCCTCCTTAAAGGGTTGCTGTTGATAGTGCTTAATGGTATCTTTTATGATTATTGTGGAGTCTACATGAGCATTTCCGCTGGGGTGATTGGTGGAGTATACGCTGTAGCTTGGTATTTTAGAATAGCTACAGTTTGTAAATTGTATTTCCGAGATTAGCAATATATCTATCTGGGCAATATTCACGTATGCTTGGACCTTCGGGTTGTATTGAGAGTATCCGTTGTCATTCCACAGTGTTATTTTATATGACTCAATCGTCATACTTCTTGTAAAATGTGATTCAACGTTATTAGAAGTAGGCATACTAGCTTTATTTGTTCCCTTTTAATGTTTCTCATGCTTGTGTTGAGTGCCATTTTTCAAGATTTGTTCGTCCACTTCTTCCGTTGTAGTCATTGATCGTTTTTTCGTGATACTCCCGTCAGATAGGCCATCTTTTCTACATTGTTGTTTTATAGCAGATGTGTCATTGAATATATATGTATTATATCGCATGTATTTTCGTCTCCAGGCGGTAATGAATGTTGCACAGCCCTTGTAATTTGCCGGATGATTTTGCCCACAGTTTGCGCATTTGACCTGTTCGTCTGTAACTGTCCTTGTGCATACAGCGGAGTGGTGGTCTTTAGAGAGCATTTTACATATCTTGAAGCTCTAGTACTGCATTTCTAGGTGTGTCCGTATCTTTGGCACTTTGCAGTTTCACTATTGTGTAAATTTCTTTATTGTTAAATTTCGGTGCTAGATCTGCACAGAAGATTGGTAAGGGTTATTTGGTGGCTCTGTGTTGAACGTTATATGTAAGGTAATTTTTAGGCTTCGTGTCACATTTCTTTTAGTCCTTCCGCAATTACCCCTGGCTGGATTTTGACTGAATTAGTTCCTATGAATTTGTAAGTGTATTAAACGCTTGTTCTATTAGCATTTCGGATAGTTTTTGAATGTTGTTTACATTAGGTGTTACAATTAGTTGTAGTTTCCTACACTTCGGTTCGACTTACATTGCGTTTTCTTCTTCCATATTATGTAGAATGCCAACTCTGTTGTTCATGAAGCTACAGTAGACGCTCGTTTATTGCAGCGTTCGGGGTTGTAGAGGGCCAAATTTACAGAAATACTGCAATAAGCGAGCTCTAATCACCCGCACGCTATACCTGCCAATCATACGTACATTTCTTCGATGTAGTTAAACATAGGGTGGGCTGAATGAACGTACTTTTCTTGATCACCATACTAACTCCCTTAGATAACAAACAAGGTTATTCACAAAAGTTATTGAGTATTGATATTTTGTAATAAAACAATATTATATGCCCACAGTTTCTGCGATCAAAAATATGCGAGTTAAACGCGACACCGCTCAGTCAGCCAAACCTGCAAAGCCAAACTTTGCCCAATGCCTGTTATAAAATTATGGCTACAAGTTTGAAGCAAGATTTGTTATAAACAATTTGTGAGCATATTGGCAGCAACATATGCAACAAATTAGCTTCCGTAAACCTTGTTTCGGTTTTGCCCACAATTTGACATAGGTCATGTTGCAAGGTTTTCTGCCAATTTTTCTTTACCATTTTGTCAGCTCACGTTGCCTACAAAACTGAAGTAAAATGCGGAAAAGGTTTTGGTCACTTACTGCTGGAAATTTGCTCGAAACTAGTACACAACTGGTTATCAGGGCGTATAATATTCAGTTTCGTTTGAATTCAATTCTGTCCTTGCTGGGCGACGGAGTGGGGCGTGCGTACTTGCGTGAGAAATACGTGTAAGCAAGTGATGTGCCTATGTTACAATAAAATAGCCTGCAATAAACGACCTTCTATTGCATTGCTAGACTTGTCGACAGAGGTATAGCTTGTAGATAAGGATCCGGAATCAGTACAGTAGACGCTCGTTTACTGCAAGCTATTTATTGTAGCCACAGACGAGATATAAGAATAGATCTAACATCTTATGGGACTTGGTGTCTCACGAAAATCACGCTGATTCGAGTGCACTCTATATAAAAGTTTCCGACTTTAGGAATTACATTTGGACACCATGATGACGCACAGCACAGACACACACTCGTGACTGCATATAGCGAAACACACTAGCAAGAAAGAATGTTCTGCTTTTCTCGCCCGGCTTGACCGGCAGTTTTACACATATGTATACAATGTATACAAGTAGGCCCGGTATAAATGTACACATGCTATTATATTAATCTAACTATTATGAATACGAAAAAATGTTTTATATAAAAGTTGTTTTATATAATGAAGCAAACTTAATAGAATGTTTGAATTTTTTTTATTGTTGTTTACAGAGAATTTAATAGCAATGTAATGTTTTTAAACGGAACTATATATTTTTATTAATGTCGTGTTATGAACGATTTTAAGATGAATTCAAAGATACATTTGAAAGTTCTGTTTGAGTATGTGGCGGCACTACTTCCTACATTCGCCATCAGAGGTCTACCGAGTTGACACCTTTCCCGCGACTACCTGAAGCCTTCCTCGTTCGTATATATACGTCCTTAACCGACCATCGTATATCCCCGCGTCTAAGGCAGGGTCTGCTAGAAAGCCTTACTGACGAGTCCACTAGCAGGCCCAGGACGAAACGCTCCCTCTCCCTCTCCTTTCCTTTTCACATTTTCTTCAGCCAACAGATTACCGCCAAAAGTAATAATTTCTCAGATAACTGTATGAAAGAAAAAAAAAGATGCTATCCGAATTTGACATTTGCCAGCAACATTCGTACAGTTATCCGAAAAATTATTACTCAAACAAAACTTTCAAATATGTCGTTGAATTCGAATTGAAATGCTCAATAACAAGATAATACTAAACATATGTAGTTCCTTTAAAAAAGTTACATTATTGTTAAAGTCTGTAAATAACAATTAAAAAAAATTCAAATATTCTATTAAGTATATTCCATGAAATCGACCAACGTTCATATGAAACATTTATTCGCATATTCAATGATTACAGAAATAATTGCGCGTGTACACTTAAACCGAACATAATACTGTACAGGTGCTATCATACATACTTTTGTCTCTCGGTGTGGCATTGACATAACAAAAAAATGTTAAATACAATTGTATTCAACATTTTTTTCATTAATAACGCATCGAAATTTTTTGTTGAATAACGTTTTATGCGAATAAAAATATAAATACTTATTTCAAATAAATAAATTTTTATTCGATAGTATCATGTGTTACAAATTTCGCATCATTATTAACCGGACAACACATTTATACTACAAAACAGAAAAAATTAAAAATTTATTTGACTGTGTACATGTGACGCAAAATGAAGATAAAGTTTTTTATAATACGTATTAACCCCTTCGCATTTATGGACGAGATATCTAGCGAGTCTTTTCATTGTACTATCTAGCGATGCAACAAATAGGATATTTAATAAATATGTATTTTGAGTTGAAAATATTGATAAACAGAGATGCGAAACAGATCGTCCAAAGAGTCCAATGAACGACATCGATTAGCGAAATATTTCATCCGCAATTCCAGGAGAAACAATCTTTTATGTTTCGCGATTTGGCGTTCTTCTATTCGGGCACATTTTAATTCAAAAAAGGTCAACAAACGATTGAAAAGTGCTTGTACAATAATAATTTATTTGATTGGTCTATTTGTACAATACATAGTCTTTAATATTTACCTCAATTGTTTCATATAGATACTTCACAATTGACGAGACAGAAGCTGTAGTTTTTGATTTACTAATGCCACATTATATGAACATGCCTTTTTTTCATCTTAGTTCCACTAACACTTTTGACAAAATTTTCGAATATTAATGTTCATCATATAAACAGTGAAAGTAATAGTGTTAAGGCGTGAAGGCAGGTCTTTTCCTTCCCCGAGTAGGTTCAATGTTCAGTTATGTATGTACAAATACGTCACCGAACAAAAAGATTGAAATGAGCAAAGAAAAATGTATTATTGTTTAGTAATCATCCCAAAAGTTAAGAAGAATTATGAAAAGAAACTTTTAGATCAGAAAACGAATAATGCAACGCTGAAAATACTCCGAATCGTGTTAAGAATATAGAACTAAAGCAATAATACATAGAAAGAAAGGATATACATATAACGGAAGCAATAATACAAAAAATATAAGACATACATACACAGCAAAGCACATACCGAGTAAAAGCTAATGCAAAAGATGCAAAACAAAGTTAAATTGGAAAGTTTATTTGCATAATTACTGCTAAGAACAGTAAAATACGTTAAACATTTCGTAAGTGCGACAATTTTGAAGAATTTCTTCCCGATAAGCCTGCAAATCTCAGGCGTTCTCCGAGCCATTTTGTGTCTTTAAAAATTTTGACTTTTAATGCCAAATATGTCATTTCTTTTCGATGAGTCGCACATTCATCGTTGCTATACCATTGTGGAAAATTTTCTTCTACATGATAGGAAATGACGGGAATCATTTCATCTAACATGTTGTATTTACTACGAAATTTTTGATATATCGCATCAAATACTTGATTGATAATCCTAAAACACTTGAAAAACGTTGACTGTGGACGCAAAGATGTCCAAAGTCAATGTTATCGTTTACTACGTAGGCCCGAAAAGATATCAACAATTGTTCGTTCCGCGACAATTGCGCATCCGGATCAACAAAAGTATCATAACATTTACTACACCGTGATTTTTCAACACTCTTCTTAGCGATATACCCAGCAAAATATTCTACCGCACACGACTCTAATGAGCATACTGATGTTGATTATGATTGTAAGTGCTACCGTGCATTCGTAGGACTGAAAAAAAAGTTCTCTAAAACATCCGTATTTAACCGAGAAGTTAGTAAAAATTTTACCTCTTCAACACGGAGATCAGTCCACAGCTGGACGGTGGCATTTACAGATTGTTGTAATCCCAAAAAACACGACGGTTTTTTTTAACTTGCCTAAAGACATTGCAAACCATGTGTTCATATTATCCAACTGTATTATTAAATTTTCTTCAACATTACGGTGACAGTCGGAGAGCGCGCATTTATTCGGATTGGGATCACTAGCACATCTACTATTTAAATTATTAAATAAATTATAGAGTATTTCGAAAAAAACTGCTGTGTTTTGTACAGTACTTGTTGCTATAGAATGTGTTTGAGAAGCGGTAAGCATGGCAGATGATACGCGTTGGCTAAAAACTTAAAGTGCAAGCTTACATTTCATTTTATCAAAAGAATTTGGACGAATATGCTTTTCGGATATCTTGTAAGCTACGCGCGTGCTTTTATCTTTCTTTAAATTCCAAAGAGCTACAACATCGGGCCATGAAACCCGAGAACCATTGATCATAAAATTATTTTTCATTAAATTATTTCTAATATTTTTAAAACGATGTAAATAATCGAAAAGGAAATAAACTTTTTGGTCATTTCTTTCAAAATATGGTTTTTCAATAGTAACCAAGTCATTTGCAACACTCTGATTACTAGATCCCTGATCGGAAACAACTACTCTCGCTTTCAAACCAGTCTCATACAGTGAATCTAAAATTTTGTTCAAAATAACAGACAAATCTGTTTTCTTTACGCCAGATCCAGATACAAAGAAAGCCAATGGTTGTTTCTAATTAGTAAACATCCCGCGGAGCATAAAACCAAGCACTTGTGAACCCACGGCTAAATTTCTACCCAAAAATCCAAGATCTTCGAAACCTTCAATAACTTGCTTGCTTGGGTGGTAATCCAAACACTTTTTGATAACTATTTCATCAAAAGACAGAACACAATTTCGATTTATACCTTCCATATGGGCAGATTTCATTTTAAGCGCAGTAAATAAATTTGAACAGATTCCAGGCCAAATGTCCATTTTACCGAACCACCGAATGATGGTGACAGGATCCGGTAGATGAAAACCCAAGACGTTGCGTAATTTAATGTAAAAAGCTGGCGAAGTATAATGCATGGTCATGCACAATTGTTGCTCACGGAGATGTTAACGACGTGATCTAAGTGGCGGAAATAATAACATAAAAAAAAAGTTAAAATAAAACTTATTTTTAAAACGATTAAATGCTTTACTCTTCGCCCGTATCTGCAATCGAAAACAATTAGAAATATTTTTCTCTCGCAGTAATAGTGCTTCAGTTTCCATCAATCGCTTTTCCAGTGGATTGTGTTCGCTCTTTGATGAACTGATATCAAATTCAAAACTTGTGTCACTTTCATTATTATTTGAATTAACTATCGTTTGAAAAATGCCGACTGCATATGTATTTTTGTTTTAATATACTATCCGGCAATTCTACCCAGTCATCGAGACCGCAATTTACCAGCCACGCAATACATCGATCATTGTCATTGGGAAAGAATGAAATAAAGTGCCGCCCGTTACATTACGGTTTATTAAACCACAATTATAATATGAATATTTCTTAAAATGTGTTTTACTGGTCTGGCGTTCCATGTTCTACGAATTCTGACAATATTCAATATAAAAATTGGAAAACGCAAAAAGGCTATATACAACACATAAGAAAGGCAATATGTACAAGAATACACTACTGATAATAACAACAAACGGTTAAACAAATTGTTACCTTCTACAAACCTCTCTAGCTCTGTTACCTTCCCGCGCTGAAGTCACTGACACATATTTATCACACATAATACTTCTGACCACAAGAGTGTGGTGATATACATATTTTCACACTGAATCGGTAACGTTGGGTATTGACACTGAAATGGTAAGGGGGCTTCTGACGCCCTCGAAGCATGGGACAGAAAATTACATTGCACGTTAGGTCTATTCTTATATCTCGTCTGTGTTGTAGCATAGGAACGCTCCTCCCTCACACATATTTCTCACGCACCTGCGCGCATCTCACTATGTCGCCCAGCAAGGAAGGAACAGATTACATACGGTGTCGCGTTTAACTGGCATATTTTTCGTCACAGAAAGTGCGACACATATAATATCGTTTTCATACAATGTTTCAATACTCAATAACTTTCGTCAATAAACTTTTCTGATATCTCTACAAATAACGGAGATAGTAATGGTGGTAACGGTGATCGAAAAGTGTGTATATCTAGCCCACCCTGTATGTTGCTACGTCGAACAAGTGAACGGGCAATTGGCGGGGAGATCGCGCGGGTGATTGGAGCTCGCTTAATGTAGTATTCCTCGAAATTTATCCCTATACACCCTCGAACGCGACAATAAACGAGATTTTATTGTACACAATTCGGAATAAGATAAGTATTATAACAAGCAACAATGTGTAGGAGATCTGATGGGACAGGCGGTCTGTGGAGATGTTTCTAGTTTCGCTAGGTGGCGAGTTTTTTTGCAAGCGGTAATTAGAGCCTTTGGCTACTTAAGGGGCTTCGCCGAGGAGCAAACCCAGGCGTCTGAGGTAGGCGTCGTTTACTATCAACCCCACTGATGAGTCTTGGTAGACGATTCCCGAGACGAAAGGCCATCTTTTTGATCCTCCTACAAAATGCTTTATACATATACATATGTTGAGTACAGCTTTTCATAGAACTTCAGACTATAATGTTAAGAAATTATATTCTTTTATGATTGAAACATAAATAACCCATGTGTTGAGTGAAAATGCTAATTACACGGTAAATCGTGCCTTTTATTCGTTCGTAGATTCCTTGGGAGTGGACAGCAGGGCAATACTACTACAATATACTTAAACATGGGCTTAAAAATATGCTGTACCGTCATTGTAACAACGAAAAAATATACATAATATGAATATGGTTCAGCAAATGCTTTGTTGTCAAGCTAATGCCTTTCAAACCTACACATCGAATAAAATGCTGGCCTCTTCACTTGACACTTTATTCAAAAATTTCCTCTAACGAAAAACATTGAAACGTTGTAACATGGCAACAAAACATTTGCGAAGATACATGGGGGCGAGTTGCCTATTATGGACCACTTTTTTATTTTTCTCTCTTACACAAGCATAAAACATCGCAAGATGCAAAGAGAAACGGAAAAAAAACAAGCCTTATACGTAAAAAATGTATTGTTGCGTGGGCGCGGCATGACTCTCAATAAATAAAGACAATGTTTATCACAAGGAAGAATTATTTATTTAAAGAGGAGGAGTACTTATCTTGACACGTCTTTTCTGTTCTACGGTCGTACCACGACTCTACTTTGTCTCTGTTTTGAGCATCGTTACCAAAACGACGACGCCGCTAATCTGAAGTCTCAAAAATAATATTTTAAAAAATCTAAACTAACGACTTCGGTCCAGTCCAGGCAACTGGTTTCCTAATTTCGACCATCGGTTTCCTACGTTGGACCGGCTCCTAAAGACCATTGAAATTAAATCTGCAATTAAAAAAAAATGTTCAGGACACTGAAGAAAGTAGAAGCAGAAAGAAACAAGTATCTTACGGTGCACGTAATGCAATAGTACGTTTTTTTGGCGGGTTTCACATTTACATAACTGGTGTGAACCCAGTTGCGACATTGAAGACATCGTATCATGTCTTCTTCATTGATTGTGTTACAGAGGAAGCAATACCAGCTTTTATCTCCAACATTTATCTTTTTGTTTGTAGAGGGGAACAATCGTAGCGTTTTCTTCAATCGTTTTTGTTAAGACTCTTGAAGGGCCTGCCTGTAGGAATTAGTAGTTAATAGAGCTGCCTTTTGCGTTCCGCTCTGTCTTCTTCGTAACCCTTTCAGTTGTGGATCAGGGGCTAGTTTTAGTAACGGGGAAATCTGTTGTAAAACCTTTTTCAAACACTTAGCAGGGGACTTGAAATTTTCATCTGCGCTGTCATTACTGCTTTTTGAATCAGACTCTGTTTCCAACGATATGGATGTCTTTCGAGTTTCAGTTACAGAAGAAGATGGCTGGGATGTGTCAGTCGGAAATAGTGCAGTACTAGGAGCGAAGTGGTGCTCTTGAAGAATATGTAGATTAAATGGCCAAAATCCTGTAGCACGGAAAGCACTCTCAGCATTAGCAATAGTAGCTGCTTTTCCGTAGGCTTCAGTCTAGAGTGATGGGATGTTAATTTGCCTAATCTGATGGCATTTATATGTATTCAGGTATTTCTCTAGTGCTTGAATGAAATAAGTTTGTAATGGACCGAAAAATGCTACGTCGAGAGACTGCAAACGGTGGGTTGTATGTCTAGGTAACTGCAACAATTCAATACCGTTTTCTAGTGCAAAGGTCAGGGCTTCTAGGTTCTTGCTATGCGTGGTGTGCTCATCCAACAAAAGAAGAATTTTTCTATCTTCATTGGAATTTGTATGACTCTTAAAATGTTGCAGCCATGTTAACAAAAGTTTGGTGTTAATGTAGAGTGTATCTGAAATTTTTACAATGCTTCCAGTAGGAGCACCAATCTCGTATGCGTCGTTCCAATTTTTTTATTTAAAAATTATCATCGATGGTATGTAAACACCTGCAGCACTTACTGCACAGACCGTGGTGTTTATCCCTCGTTCGCCACTTGCAAACACACTTACTTGATGTTTCCCTTTTTTTGCCACTATTTTTTGTATCCTTTTCTGCACAGTCGAAACTCAGATTCATCGACGTTAAATATCCTGTCGGTGTGAGGTTAAATTTAATAATACAGTTTTCTAATACATTAAAAAAGTGTTACACATACTCTTTATTAAATCCGTTTACTCTCGCAAGTGAGGTAGCCTCTGGTTGCCGAACAGATAGTCGAGGATTTCGCCGCATAAAGGCGTAAAACCATTTTTTCCCTGCCATCTTTTTATTTGTATTGAATACATGAGGAAGATTATTTTTCTCTGCCAGATCAAATGCGAGTTTTCGCACATCTTTAATGGTTAATCCAAAAAAGCATTCTTCTAACATTAGAATGTGGTCCGGTAAATTCTTCTCCATATCTGGAGAGAACGTAGGTTGCTTCCCCAGAGCTTTTATACCATTCGCATTTGAGTTCTTTTTCTCGCAATGTCTCTTTATGGTGGCTTTTGGCACTCCATAAACCCTACTGCACTGATTTAAACCATAGTCGCCGTTTTCGTATACTGCAATAGTTATCTGTAGTTTGCCTTCAGTTCAATTTCCATATTTTCGTGTTGTAGTCATTTTGAATCTAAATGATGGAAAACTTTGACAGAAAAGAACCTGCTTAGTGTGCTTTGAACTATTTGCTATTATGATATAGGTAGCATCCTAGAATGGACCGGTCCAATTTAAGCAACTAGTGGTGGTCCAATATTAGGCAACTTGTAGGTTACATCAGAATTTGTTTTCGTTGTTATGTTTAAAAGAAAATGGGAAAGTATGAGTATGAACTTGTAGCCAAGACAGTATACTTTACACTAGTATCATTTAAAAATATGGGACTTACAAGATGTGAGAAGAAATTCACTTGAAATAACAGGAAAAATAATGAGCACGCATCGCTTATTTCTATATCTCAACGACGTGAAACGACAAACAAATGAATAACCGTTTCGCTGTTCTCGCATGTTTCACCTCCGCTCCTTAAATCAGTGTAGCCAACGGAAACACTGTAAATGTATTTCTTTATCAAAATGCACAAATGGTCGAATTTAGGAGCCGGTCCAATATAGGCAACTATCCCCTATGTGTTTACGAAATTTTTTCATTTATGTAAAATTAATATAACACACTCCTAAAATTTGCCGAGACTTGATTGAAGTACCCTCTACCACGATTCACACGGGTATTTTTATGGTGAACAAATCGCAGCATTCTTTCGGACTGAAGGATCGACGATGAAAGAGAAGTGTGTGAAAATCTTATAAGCGGTCACCGTTTATAAAGGACACGAATTAATTGATTCAGTACACGTGTATCAACAAGAAAGATATCGATCCTAAACAAACAGCCCGAAACATCAAGGAGTTTTCCGAAATACAGAAACGAAGAGGAACGTTCACAAGTGTTGATGCAATGTTGAACTTGTCCGTTTGACGAACTAGCCACCTAAAAGTTCCGGAGATTACAATCGAATTGCTGTAGTTCTGGGATCATTTAGATCGAAAGGTCCGGAAACCGGCATAAAACTGGCATAATTTACAAGTTTTTGAACAAATTAATATAATTAATATAATAAAAATTAATGTAACTGAGAATATGTAAGTATGGCGTAACTGATTGTACATAGATATACGTGGTCTGATCCAAAGTAATAAGACTATTTCTTTTAGACCTCATGTTCGTAACTCTGACAAAAAAAAACAAATGAATCAACATGATCTGTGAATCTTATTAAAACATTTCGATTGGGTATTACTTAATACAATCAGTTTAGTTGGTGCAGAGATCAATCGAGTAATAGCGTCAATGGCGAGCGTGTCACGAAAATGGAACAGACAACTACTAAACGACGATATGCTACTAAATTTTGCCTGAAACTTGGTGAAAATGCTTCTGTTTAAAAGTTACGATATACATATGTTCAGGATAAATGATCGGTATCTAGTACGATTAAACTTGTGGCCGATGACGATGTACTTTTTTATGGGACGTTTAAGGAGCCTTAGTAGATAATTAAGAGACGGAACCCTATGTGAAGAAAAAAATACCTTCAACTCAACATTTCATCTTCAGAAAAACGGTAGTAACACATCAACAGCTATGACGATAAAACGAATAAATTAAGGTATATGGAAACGCATCGGTCTCCAAATATCAACAGAACCAAGAACTACACACATCGCATAGAACGATTTCCAGGTGTTGCGTTACAAAGCTTTCTTCTGACTAAACACCTGGAATTGGTTAATCACCATTCAGGATGAGCCAGACGAATCGGAATATGTGAGAACCTTATCGTGAGCTATGATTAATAGCATCCAGTGTGACGCGATTTCGGGGAGTGGGTGTTTTCAGATCTTTCCATACTTCTTCCCAGTCATTATTCCCAGCCAGTCAAACCTGCACAGACAGATTTTGTTCAATGTCTGTTATAAGCTTTTGTAACCATAATGGCTACAGATTTGATGCAGGATCTGCTGTAAGCAATTTGCACGCAGATTGGTGGTAAAGCCTGCAATATAACTCAGATTATAAATTGACTTCGTGGGGCTGCTCGGGCTGAGGCGGTGGTACTGGGGCTACTACCGCTCTTGCGGCCGGCCTAGAGTAAGACAGAGTGAGAGGTGGCCTGTGTGCGTCAGAGGTGGCCTCTCGGCGCTGTAGGAAGGTGGTGGAAAGACGGCCTACGAGCCGTCCCAGGGAGGGGCATGGGCAGGGCCAGTTGCGGAGGCGTGCTTCGGCATTCGAAAAGGTCACCGGGGGGAGTTTTTTTTTCCGCCCCCAGCGGAGACGATATCGCCTTTTCAACGTTTTCCTCCGCTAAAAAGAAAGAAAAGGTTATGTTGCAGAATCCGCCACCAATCCGATTCACGATTCCGTCTGTAAAACCCAAACCAACTGCAAAAACAGATGGCTATGGATATGCAGACAGATTTCGTCACTCTCTTCTGCCAATCTGTTACCAATCTGCATGCAAATGGTTATCTGGGTCCTTACATAAATACATAATAACTACTTCTATTCAATACGAATTAAGCAAGATACGAAACGTAGTTGATTACAACTAAAAATATATAAAAACATTGAATGCATTTTTAAGACAATAATGTATACACTGCAAACAACACATTCTGTGATGAATAGTGTGCAAGTTAAAAGCGACACTGTATGTATCACGTTCTGGGCGTGCTGGGCGATAAAGTGGGATGCGCCCACGTATGTGAGAAATACGTTCAAGAGAATGGCGTTCGCAGTAGTCAATTCCAAATCCTACTTCAGACACCAATTTGTTACGTCCCGCGTTGCAGTCGTTACTTTATTTATAATTTCGGGTCTTGGCTCTTTTAAGGTGCTAAAGCACGCCCTGTCTAAATTTACCGGTGAAGTACGCAGTTTGGATATGGAATGGGAGGAATAGGAAATCACTCTCGTTTATGACAATAACAAAGATATATTCTAACAATCCAATAAATAAAAAATACAAATAAGTCTTAACATACCAATGATGATGAGGATGAATGATAGATTCGTGTCGCTTTCGGTCGGTTCGGTCGGGATTTCGGGTCCTTGAAAGGGCGGAAGACTCGCTGGCCCTCGGAGACGTGATACAGGATTTAGGCACTGCGGGATACATTCTTGCCGTCTCAGACGTTGCACTTTGCGGTCCAGTGTCTTATAAAACTAGAGTGTAGGCCGCGCGTAATCGCGAGGTCGCGTCGCACAAGGAAGAGATATCGTCGCGGAACCCAAAACTGAACAGCAGAGTGACAGTTATCGCTCAGCTCGCTGTCGCGTGTAAAGATTAGAGCCAAGCGCGACTGTCGAAGAGTGAACGAGCAAGGCGTTGAAGAATGACATACGAGCCGAAACCGAGAGAGAGTTTAAAGTCAGAGAGTTTCTAACTAGACTAGTTTCGAACTGAACTCTCTTCCTCGGTTTGGATAATCTTTTCATAGGTCCTTCCCCCCTGGGGACACGAGGGCTGGAAGGGTCCCGTGCGGGCACGTCGCCTGGGCGAGAACTCCGATGGAGCTGATGTTTCACCAACACCCAGGCGAGCTTGCTCGTCCGGTGCGGGGAATTTCGGCGAAGTTGGGGGCCCGACCGGCTCAAAGTCCACTCACCGCACCTCCACGTGGGGTCCCTGGCCCTCTGCCCCAGTAGTTGGATATCGCTTCTGCGCAAACCAATTTGCTGGGCGCGGAGGGCGAACGCGGTGAGCTGGCAACTGACTGGAAAACGGCGACGACAGGGCAAGTCGGGAGTGGATTGGCCCGCCCGCAAGGGCCAATAACGAATATGATAATGGAAATGAAAAGTACAAACGTTTACGGTGCAGGGGGCTTCGGATCCCCCAGTACCGGCGCGGAGGGTGGTGGCCGACCGGGCCCTCCCGCGTCGTCATCCATTGACCGGGAGAATGCTGCGGTAGACCGCCAGGCTGCAGTATTCAGCATCAACACTGGTGAAGATGCGTCAGGGGCGGGCACATCGCCTGCCCCCGCGTCTGGTGTGTGGAGCGACGTCCCTGACGCGGCTCCGGGGCCATCTGGGTCGACGGGTGTGCCGCGGGAGCTGCTGCCGATTGTTCGGCTGCGGCGCCACCCGAGCGGCGTGAGCCGATGGCCCAGCACGGCGAGCGTCGT
>NW_015374113.1:0-455 GCF_001272555.1 Dufourea novaeangliae | reverse complement strand
GCCGCCCCTCGAAACCACCCCGCTCTCCGCCCGGACGCTGGCCGGCCGCCGCGTAGATGGGCGCTCAAGCGCCTGGAGGAGGACGCGCTGATGGCAGCGGCCCTCGCCGTGTCCTGGCCGGACGCTCCGGCCGGACCGGTCGCGGACGTCGACAGGGCGGCTGAATGGTTCCGGGAGGCAATGGCGGCTGCGTGTGACGCAGTTATGCCTCGGGTCAGGAAGCCCCCTAGGCGGGCCTCGTATTGGTGGAGCGACGAGATCGCTGCGCTGCGTGACGTGTGTCACGCGGCGCGGCGCCGCTTCACGAGGGCCCGCCGGCGACGGAACCGCGATTTGGCGAGGGAGCACGAGCTCCACGGGGTCTACCGGCGAGCGACGGTGGACCTCCAGAACGCCATCGGGGAGGCCAAATCCCGTGCCTGGGGTGAGCTCCTCGAGACGTTGGACCGTGACCC
>NW_015374112.1:0-565 GCF_001272555.1 Dufourea novaeangliae | reverse complement strand
CGCCCGCTTCCACACGAGCGGGAACCGCCCCGACATCAGGCAGCCGTCCAGCAGCTGCCCGAGTCGGGGCCCGAGGACGCGCAGGGCCAGGCGCAGAGCCCTACCGGGAATGCAGTCCGGCCCCGGAGCCTTACGGCCTCCGAGGCGCGCGACGGCCGCCGCGAGCTCCTCCTCGCTGACCCCCCATTCGGCGGACCACTCCACGGGGTCCACCGGCTCGAGCGGCCGGCGACCCTCCTCCGGATCGTCCGGAAAGAGGGCGTCGACCACTCGCTCGAGCACGGGGGGGTCCAGACTCTCGGTGACCGGGGGGGCAGCCGGCCGCAATCGCCCCAAGACGATGCGGTAAGGGCGCCCCCATGGGTCACCGTCGAGAGTTCCGAGGAGCTCGTCCCAAGCTCCCGCCTTGGCCCTCCTGATGGCCGCCTACAACTCCACCCTCGCCCGGCGGTAGCCCTCGTACAGCAAGGCTTCCACCGCCGGGTCGCGGTTCCGTCTACGGCGGGCTCGGGCGAAGCGACGCCGCGCCGCGTTGCACGTGCAACGAAGCTCGGCGATGGCGTCG
>NW_015374111.1:0-247 GCF_001272555.1 Dufourea novaeangliae | reverse complement strand
TCCGCCGGCTCGAGCGGTCGGCGATCCTCCTCCGGATCGTCCGGAAAGAGGGCGCCGACCACCGGCTCGAGCACAGGGGGGTCTAGACTCTCGGTGACCGGGAGGGCAGCCGGCCGCAATCGTCCCAATACGATGCGGTACGGGCGCCCCCATGGGTCACCATCCAGAGTCCCGAGGAGCTCAGCCCAGGCTCCCGCCTTGGCCCTCCTAATGGCCGCCTGTAGCGTCACCCTCGCCCGGCGGTAGT
>NW_015374110.1:22289-23075 GCF_001272555.1 Dufourea novaeangliae | reverse complement strand
CGTCAGAAATTGCTCCTCGTATTCACTCGGAATTCGTGGATACAGATTATTTACTGTTCGAATCAATTGTTCAATAGGAACATATCTCGAAGACGGGAATAGCGTCTAACGTGCGATAGACATGATCAAGATCGTCGATGCGTGAGCGATAAAGTGTACTCTGGAATTCATTTGCGTTTCCAGCGTGAGATTGAGCGAAGGTCGGTGCTATTGTTGGTAAGGGAGGTGGAGTTGCGAGGGGACGGCTGGTTTCGCGTTGCGGGGAGTGGCCCATCATCTTGTGGCAGGTTATGGTTTGGTAGGTGAGACAGTAAGCGTTCTGTGTCAGCGAAAAGCTTAGGTAGGTTACGAGCCGTGATCGAAATAAATGGTAGATTACGAAAGCTAAGATTTTTTTTTTTTGCTTCGATATTTCGATCAAAGAATCCCACTTCTGACACCAATTTGTTACGTCCCGCGTTGCGGTCGTTACCTTATTTATATTTTCGGGTCCTGGCTCTTTTAAGGTGCTAAAGCACGCCCTGTCTAAACTTACCGGTGATGTACGTAATTAGGATATGGAACGGGAGGGATAGGAAATCACTCTCGTTTATAACAACAACAAGATATATTCTAACAATGAATACAATAAAATATACAATTAAGTCTTAACATACCAATGATGATGAATGATTAACGCTTGCGGCTGGTTCAGTCGGGGTTTCGGGTCCTTGAAGGGGCGGAATACTTGCTGGCGCTCGGAGCCGTGATGCAGGGGTCGGGCACTGCGGGATATGTTATCACCGT
>NW_015374110.1:21874-22132 GCF_001272555.1 Dufourea novaeangliae | reverse complement strand
GTAGACGAAGCACCGTCTAACGCGAGAGTAACCAAAAGACAAAAGACGAAGAACGCTTTGCCCGGTTTGGACAATCGTTTTATAATGTTTTCCCCCCTTCCTTTATTGAAGAACGTGGAAGATACGGGGTAGCAACAAGCTATTGTTCGTCGGGGAATTCTCGAGTCGTCGTGGCGGTGTTTCGATATTGCTGATTCGTTCGGTCCGTCGGTCAACGTCCCGTCGGTCAACGTCTCGAGGATTCTCGACTACGCGCGT
>NW_015374110.1:21252-21700 GCF_001272555.1 Dufourea novaeangliae | reverse complement strand
CGGTACGGCTCCGCGGCGACGGCCAGGCCAACCTCCCACTCGGCCAGGCTATGGACAAACATGTCCTGTGCCCGTGCCGAGTGGTTGAGGTTGGCCTGCAGGACCCGGACCGGGGGAGGGAAGGTTACTCCGTAACCATTGCCTCCCTCGGGCCGGATCCTTCCATCTCCCCCTCCGACACCGCCAACCTGTGCCTCGATACTGGAGGTCCCGGGGCCGGAGAGTGCTGCCCGGGCAGTCGCCCTTGCGCGGCGCCTGGAGGACGTATTTAGCGGGACCGACGTGCGCGTCAGCAGGCCCGTCAAGACCGCCGAGGTGCGGTTAACGGGCCTCGACGAGTCGGTCACCGCGGAGGCCGTGTCGGAGGCGGTGGCCGCGGTCGGTGGTTGCACCGCCGCCGAGGTTCGGGTCGGCGTCGTTAGACGCAATCGATCCGGCCTCGGCGGGG
>NW_015374110.1:15116-20809 GCF_001272555.1 Dufourea novaeangliae | reverse complement strand
CCGGCGCAGGCGCCGGTCGGTGAGGAGGGAGGATCCGGCCGGGGGGAGGCCATGGACACGGCCTAGTGTTCATGCCCCCCACTCGGATCCTCCAGGCCAACCTCAACCACTCGGCCCGGGCTCAGGACTTGTTCCTACATAGCCTGGCCGAGCTTGGTGTGGGGTTGGCGGTCGCCGCGGAGCCGTACCGCTTCCTCGACCGCCCGGATTGGGCGGGGGACGCGCTGGGCTCTGTGGCGGCGGTGAGCGACGGAACCGTGCCCATGAGCGTGATTGCGCGGGGGTGCGGTTCCGTCGCGGTGCGTCGTGGGCGCCTGGCGGTGGTCGGTGTCTACGCTCCTCCGAGCATGCCCCTCGCTGCGTTCGGGGCGCTGCTGGCCGATATACGGGACGTGGTGTCCCGTGGTCCGGCGCGCCCGACGTTGGTCCTGGGGGACTTCAACGCGAAGTCCACCCTGTGGGGAAGCCCTGGGACCGACGCGCGGGGGGATGCCGTGCAGGAGTGGGCGGCGGGACTGGACCTCCGGTTGCTCAACCGGGGGTCCGTGAGCACGTGCGTGCGGTGGCAGGGCGAGTCCATTGTGGACTTGTCGTGGGCAACGCCCGCCGCCGCGCGTCTCGTGACGGGGTGGAGGGTGGCGGTGGAGGTGGAATCGCTGAGCGATCACCTCCACATCCTGATGGATGTATCCGCCGCCCGACGGGACAACCCCCCTGCCGCTGGCCGACCGCCGCGTAGGTGGGCGCTCGGACGCTTGGAGGAGGACGCCCTGATGGCCGCCTCCCTCGCCGCGTCCTGGCCGGAGATTCCGGCCGGGCCGGTCGCGGACGTCGATCGGGAGGCCGAATGGCTCCGGGATGCATTGACGGCGGCTTGTGACGCCGCCATGCCCCAGGCCAGGAGGGCCCCGAGGCGGGCTTCTTATTGGTGGAGCGACGCCATTGCCGAGCTTCGTTGCACGTGCAACGCGGCGCGGCGTCGCTTCGCCCGGGCCCGCCGTAGACGGCGCCGCGACCCGGCGGTGGAGGCCCTGCTGTACGAGGGCTACCGCCGGGCGAGGGCTGAGTTGCAGGTGGCCATCAGGAGGGCCAAGGCGGGAGCGTGGGACGAGCTCCTCGGGACTCTCGACGGTGACCCATGGGGGCGCCCCTACCGCATCGTCTTAGGGCGACTGCGGCCGGCTGCCCCCCCGGTCACCGAGAGCCTGGACCCCCCCATGCTCGGGCAGGTGGTCGGCACCCTTTTTCCGGATGATCCGGAGGAGGGTCGCCGGCCGCTTGAGCCGGCGGACCCCGTGGAGTGGTCCGCCGAATGGGGGGTCAGCGACGGGGAGCTCGCCGTGGCCGTCGCGCGCCTCGGAGGCCGTAAAGCTCCGGGGCCGGACGGCATTCCCGGTAGGGCTCTGCGCCTGGCCCTGCGCGTCCTCGGGCCCCGGCTCGGGCGGCTGCTGGACGGCTGTCTGATGTCGGGGCGGGTCCCGCTTCTATGGAAGCGGGCGAGGCTGACCCTGGTCCCCAAAAAGGGAAAGCCCGCGGGTGACCCTTCGGCCTATCGGCCGATATGCCTCCTTGACGAGGCGGGCAAGGTGTTCGAGCGTGTGCTCGCTGCCCGTCTCTCGAGGTGGCTGTCCGTCGGTGGTTCCGGACTGGCGGACTGCCAGTACGGTTTCCGCGAGGGCCGGTCGACGCTAGACGCCGTCGACCATGTCCGTGCCCTCGCGGATCTGGCGGTCTCCCGGGGGGGGGGGGGCACTGGCTGTGTCATTGGACATAGCCAACGCGTTCAACACCCTCCGCTGGGACGCGGTGCGCGGGGCGCTCCGGGACCACGGAGTGCCCCCGTATCTGCGGGCCGTCCTACGGGACTACCTGACGGACCGGTCGATAGAGTACCCCTGTCGAGGGGGTGCTCTCGTGAGCCGGAGGGTCTGCCGAGGAGTTCCCCAGGGGTCCGTGTTGGGCCCGCTGTTGTGGAACCTGGGGTTCGACTCGGCGCTGCGCGGGCCCCTCCCCCCCGGTGTGCGTGTCGTGTGCTACGCCGACGACACGCTCGTCATCGGGCTGGGGAGGGACGTGGCTAGGGTCAGCCGCCTGGTCGAGGTGGCGGTGGCCACGCTGGCCAGGGGAATCCAGGGGCTGGGGCTGAGTGTGTCGCCGCCCAAGACGGAGGTGGTCCTATTCCACGGACTGCCTCTGTCGCGGTGGGCGCCCCAGGCCTGGATTCGGGTCGGGGATACGGCCGTCCGGGTCGGGGAGAGGCTGAAGTACCTCGGCCTTGACCTGGACGGTCGTTGGAGATGGGAGGGCCACTTCGGCCGCCTCGTTCCCCGGATCGAGGGCGTGACGACCCTATTGGGTCGTCTTCTGCCCAACCTCGGGGGTCCGGGGGAGGGGGTCCGCCGCCTTTACACGGGTGTGGTGCGGGCGATGGCGCTCTACGGGTCGCCCGTATGGGCGCCCAACCTGGCGACCTGCCGGCGCGGCCGGCAATTGCTGCGCAGCATTCAGCGCCGCATGGCCGTCAGGATCGCCTGCGGATACCGCACCCTGTCTCACGAGGCGGCGGTCGTCCTGGCGCGGGTCGTGCCGTTCGAACTCCAGGCGGTGGTCGACGCCGAGGTCTATCCCGGTGCATCCCCGCATAGTGCCGAGCCCGGCCACCGTGAGGGTTTAGTTGGTATTCCCCCTTGGCTTCGCTCTATTGGGGGTGAGTCCCACACTACCCCCGCCCACTCCTCCCACATTGGGGGAGGGCGGGGGTGTGCGTAAATGCATTCCCTCACGTAAAAAAAAAAAAAGTGATATTTATAGTACAACTGTACATGGATAAGTATGATAACAAATGATGGGATATAAATACAATTACTGAAACTATATTAATTGAACCCGTATCTGTAATGGAACGTTCGCGAGTTCGACACGGTCACATCGATTTTTAACCGCGCACCTTCATTATTTTCACGTGCACGCGTCCCTCCTGAAGGAGAGGTCTGGGTTAGGTTTGCAACCCGAAATGTACAATCTAAATAACCCATGTGCTATTAGAAATGAATTTTAAATTAGAAATATGTTTTCGTAATCCTACATTCTCTAAATTTAATAGCAGCAGTTATTACATTCTGCCAGCACTACATTTTTCGTATTCAATTTCTTACAATAATGTATATGTTCATTTCTTTTCATAGCTTTCGTCTTTTAATATTGTACCTTACTTTTTAATATTGCAAAAAAAATGTAAGAATGTTATAATCGCTCCAAGGTTGCGGGTTGCGGGAGTCACCCAACGATACAAGTTTATGACGATATTGTTCTCCGCCTCAGTGATACTACGCCAGCGGGACCGGCTGCCGACCAAATGTTGGAACTGTTAGAAATATGCAAATCATATTTTGGCGCCGCTGAATGTCAGGTAAATAAGGTAGTTAGTTACTTGACCTACTGATTGAAGTAAAAACATGCGGTGTAACGGAGCCTCGTGTTTCGAAGACAGAACTCCGAGCTGTCGTTCAAATCGGAGCGTGCAAGACTGTGTCTGTGTCTTGCGCCTGTACTCTCATTCGTCTATTAAATATATATCGCTTTTGTTCTTAATTCTCTGTGCCTACTAATACCTCCTCGATTACTCAATCGTCTGTGTGCGTTATACGCGTAATATTTACCACTATAACAACAGGAACCTTCGTTTATTGTACAAGGGTGTCGAAAAGATTAAAAAGGTACACAATTGAAGTCAAACGGACAAGACATACGGGAAATTAAATGGCTAAATTGGAGTTTTGTTCGAAAGTAATAACCGCTGCTATGAAGCAGTACGAATGTTTGCAAGTTACAATACTGCAAGAATATTAAGAACCTGTAAGCAAATGATGGGATATAAATATAAGATACAATTATTTTTATTTCATCGAAAAGGCAAAACTGATGAATTATCCCATATTTCCCTTAATACGAATTCTATGTTATTAAATATAGTCGGATTTATGTCGGGTTTGGACTTATTTTCATCAAGAGAATCGCCTATATTTATTCATAACATTTTTAAGAACGTACACGGAAAGGAGTAAAAGTTTAAATTTTTATTCATGGGTGATTCATTCCGTGTGTTGTATTGTAACCCGAGGGCCCGAGGGTCGGTTGCCGGTGGCAAGATAACATCTCTACGCGCCGAGGCTTCGAGCTTCGAGCTTGGAGTGCCAGTGTGCCAGAGCTTCGGGCAGCTTCGGGTCTCCCCTGAGAACATAAATCTGTCATCCGAGCTCGTTCGAGTAGCTCGACCGAGCTTCGAGCTTTTCCCCTACGACTCGAACACATTCGAAAAGCTCGGTTACCCATACTAGTGATGGGTAGTAGAGCCGAGCAGCTCGAGCTTTTTTCGATTCACCAGCTCAGCTCGGCTGGTCAAGCGGACCGAAATGACAGTTTTATGAGGTGACAGCGGAAACACGAGGCTCTGGCACGCGAAGCCTCGGCGCGTAAAGATATTATCTGGCCGCCGGCAACCGACCCTCGGGCTACAGTGTAACACATTTAATGAATCACCGATGCATAAAAATTTAAACTTTTACTCCTTTCAGTGTATTTTCTTAAAAATGTTATGAATAAATGTAGGAGATTTGTATCTTGTTTTTAGCCAATAAGAAAATGAAAATATTCACTGCGTTTCCCACCTATGCGTCAACACACCACCAACGCCACGTCCACCGAGAGACTTTTCGTTATTAGTTTTCTAGTCAGATCAACATTGTCCAGTTACCAGTACACATCAACTCCGATAGACATAGATTCTTGTATCTATTTATTATACAGTATCTCACAACCATAGTACAGACTTGTTGATTGTTTCGTAAATAAATTTATACAGTCCACTTACATCGCATTGCGCTTCAATACACTCAACATCATTAACCCGACGTTTAAGATACGCGGAAGAGTTCGGCAACTAACTTGGAGCAGCTGCGTAAGGTACATAAATAATTACTTTTACTTCAACGAAAAGGCAAAACTGTGATCAATTATCCCACCTGTTTCTGTACCCTTACTGTTGCGAATCGAACTACATAAGTAATACTGAAAATAGTCCGATTTATGTCGGGTTTGGACTTATTTTCATCAGGAGAATCTTCTACATTTATTCATAGCATTTTTAAGAAAATACACTGAAAGGAGTAAAAGTTAAAATTTTTATGCATGGGTGATTCATTCTGTGTGTTTGTATCCCGAGCGTCGATCGCCGCCGGCTAACCTTATAATAACATCTCGCCTCGCCGAGGCTCGTTGCCAGCATTTTTTAGGGTGGAACGATGATGTAAACCGGTTCGATGCGGCTCCAGCCGAGCCGTATCGATTACTTCTGGGCTTCCCATCTCCGGCGGATTTCGTTGGGACTGCTTTCTATATGTATATCATCTGTCTTCACTGTCACACTCGAAACCGATACCATCCGTCTGTAGGGAATGACCGCAGCAAAAATGAAGTAGCCACAGTGAATCCGTTGCACTAGAAAGAGGGAACGTTCATTTTCAGACGAATTCATACATGGGTATGTATATAATATACAGGGTGTCCCAAAAATGTCCTCCGACCCGGAAATGGTGCACTCGGGGGGTGAATTGGAACAACTTTTTCCTTAGCAACAATGTAAACTGAGGCTTCGTTACTGAGATATTAACGAAACACCGCGACCAATCAGAGCG
>NW_015374110.1:4573-13752 GCF_001272555.1 Dufourea novaeangliae | reverse complement strand
AAAATCTTCGGCCTCGTAGCAACCGTGAACTCACAACAGAATTGACAATCGACAATTTTATTACCCTGGTAGTAGGTACCGTGGTAATAAAGTGAAACTGCGCGACGGTTCTTTCTTCCACTTCTGCAAAGC
Source organism: Dufourea novaeangliae (assembly GCF_001272555.1). Classification (NCBI taxonomy): domain Eukaryota; kingdom Metazoa; phylum Arthropoda; class Insecta; order Hymenoptera; family Halictidae; genus Dufourea; species Dufourea novaeangliae. Next base: position 13,620 of record NW_015374110.1, on the reverse strand, counting down.
ACGTGTTATCCTCGAACCGTTGGTTCCTTTTTACCTAAATCTTGTCATGGTGGGAATAAAGTCACAATGTAACGATGGGAAACTACTTGGGGGTAGAGGAAGCCCTTTCGGAAAAATTCTGTCAGTTGGTTAGCAATCGGGCGAGAGAGATGTTCAGTTCACGGGAGTATTAAGCATTCTTCTGGTGGTACGTACAGAATAACGGATATGCAGGTGCTGCTGTGCAAGTGTTTGACTACGTAAAATATCTGAAAAATTGAAAACAATCGGCCCTTTCCGGGGCCACGAATTTTTCTAACGTAGTAACAACACGTTGGATTAAAAATACATTAAGTGATTGTGTCGGGTGATCAGTGTTAGTGGTCGTGCAGTGAAGTGAGTACGTATTCGGTGGAATAACCAGGACGCACTTAACGTTACAACCCTTAACTTCGGCTGGTGAGGTATACCTGCGATCACCTGCGAACTGGGCGATACTCTGCCATAAACCGTTTCGGCCGTCGATGACTAGGATCGGTTCATTGACCTAGTGACACAGGTTTGCAAACGGCAGGTGAATTTCCGAAAGGGTGAGTTCTAATCAATTTATTGCTGATTATTATTTTCTTAATTTAACGCAAGCTATGGCTTATTTCCGGCGATAATTCTGCAAGTTTCTGTACCTAACTTTTTCTTCGGGCTTTTTGAAGAAACTTATTCATTATCAGTAACATTGTTGACAGTTATTAAACTACGAATTTTTATACCAATACCAAATTACGATCACTTCTCGTTTATTCTCTGTTACATTACCTTTTCGTTCATACGTTATTTGAAGAGGAAATTTACAAATTCGTGAAAAGGAATTTACAAAAATGTAAATGTGCATTCGTCTTTTTACGTTACACATAATTTGCCTACATTTACGTTTCATTCATTGATCTCTTTAAATAACAAACGACAGATGATAAAAAGTATGATTTTATTTGTTACGTCTTGTTTATTTGCTATTATTATACGGGGTTTCCTGCGATGCATGGTGACCTACTTGTTCGGAGTTTCGTAGTACAAGCGTAGCGCGTAGCTACCGCTAGCATAGGAACTCGGCTGGCAAACTCGCGCTCTGATTGGTCGCGGTTTTTCGTTAATATCTCGGTAACGAAGCCTCAGTTAACATTGTTGCTAAGGAAGAAGTTGTTCCAATTCACCCCCCGAGTGCCCCATTTCCGGGTCGGAGGACATTTTTGGGACACCCTGTATATTTCCACGCTAAGCAGATCACATTTGTACACGATGTTCGGGATTTTGGTCAAATTGAAATATAGTCCATGTAAAAATAGGACGGGTTTAAGTTATAATTTCGTTGATTTTGAAACTGGTTAAAGGATGCCGACTCTCAAATTTTGCAATTATGTATCACCGATTTTTACCACAACTAGCTTTACAAAATAATATTTATCCTTGCAATTATTAAAGATACGAAGTTTATCTTTATTTAATTTTAATTTTAAAGGATCATTCTTTTTATGATGGTACGGATAAAATTATTCCAAACAATAAGAGTATGTGACTATTATGAGATCGCGTTGAACGCCTCACCCTGTGTGTCCTGTGACTTTTTCTCAGCGTTCCTACGGCCTACCATTCAGCTACAGATTACAACATTACATGGAGGCTTCGGGAGACCCAGCTCCCCTAATGTGAGACAACCTCGCCGTGTATGGCCTGCTTATCATTCTTAACTTAACGTGTTTATTGTTTTTATACTTATCACATCTCTCTTCCATTTCTTGATAAGCGAAATCACTTTGATAACCCCGAGATTTTTACATGACTGTATAAAGTTGAAGCAGTCAGTGGCAGGGAATTCGCAATGTTTCGCTTATTGAGTAATATTAGTTACGCGTCTGAGTTACAAATGACAAGGTATTTAGTAACTGACCTGAATTACGGGTTTCTCAAACAATTAGGTCTCACAACAGAAAACCCAGGACTCTATGATGGACGATGGGGAGGATCTGGCAAGGTATTTTAAATACTTAAAGTGAATTTTGGTTAATTATTAGCAACAATACCAAGATGTTAGTTAACTCAAAGTAACTGTGCAGGTAATAGAATCAATATCACCATCAACTGGCAAAGTAATAGCAAAGGTTAGAACATCAATACCACAGGAAGTAAGAAATGCTATTACAGAAGCACACAAAGCATGGCCACAATGGGCATCACTACCAGCACCAACAAGAGGGGAAATAGTGAGACAAATTGGCGATGAACTAAGGAATAACTTAAAACCCTTGAGCCAATTAGTATCCCTAGAAATGGGTAAATTTTATACAAATATCATCAATTTTTCTTCTCCCATTAATTTATTTAAATTTTAAGTTTATCACTTCTTAGGAAAGATTTTACCAGAAGGTATTGGCGAGGTTCAAGAGTTTATTGACATCTGTGATTATGCTGTTGGCTTATCTAGAATGCTACCTGGCAGTATGTTTCCATCAGAAAGAAAAAATCATGCACTCATGGAGAAGTGGAACCCCCTTGGTGTCGTGGGAGTCATTTCTGCATTCAATTTCCCAATTGCAGTCAGTATGGTCTAAATAAAAATATCAATATAAGAAACTTAATGAAAAAAAAATTGTATCTTAGGTGTATGGCTGGAACAGTGCAATAGCAATGGTATGTGGGAACACTATAGTTTGGAAAGGGGCATTAACTACTCCTTTAGTATCTATTGCAACTACTAAAATTATCACAGGTGTCTTAGAAAGGAATGGTATACCGGGTTCTGTTGTATCATTGGTAACGGGTGGGCCAGAAGTTGGTGAAACTATAGTCGAAGACACACGGTAAATCTAACACTAACTAACAGTGAAATTTAATTAACTGCAATGTTATCCACTATTTCTATTTTTAGGGTACCCCTAATTTCATTTACTGGGAGTACCAATGTTGGAAAGGAAGTAGCTCTGAAAGTTCAAGAGCGATTTGGGAAATTCTTGTTAGAATTGGGAGGCAACAATGCATTAATAGGTATGTTAAAAAAGTATAAGTGACTCACAATCATGTGTTTATATTGTTTTTTTTGTACTAGTTGCCCAAGATGCAGAATTAGAAATGGCGGTTAGAGCAGCAGTGTTTTCATGCGTGGGAACAGCAGGACAAAGATGCACCACAACTAGAAGATTAATTCTTCATAGTAAAATAAAAAATGAATTTTTAGGTAAATAATTTATTTTAAAGTAGATCTCAATTTTTACGAGCATATTATTTTAAAGAAATTAAATTTGATAGGAAAATTAAAAAAAGCATATGAAAGTATTTTGGAACGCATAGGAGATCCATTAGAGAATAATACTTTGTATGGACCATTGCATAATCAACATGCAGTTGATGAATATAAGGTAATTACATATAGAAATAAAATTCTTTGCGGTGGTAAAATTGAATTTGGTGGTAAACAAATAGAAAGGCCTGGCTTTTATGTTGAACCAACGATTATTTCTGGTTTACCTGCTGATGCTAAGATAGTTCAAACAGAAACTTTCGCGCCAATCGTCTATATTTTTGAAACAAATTCTTTAGAAGACGCAGTCGCTCTTAACAACGGCGTACAGCAAGGTCTAAGTAGTTCTCTATTTACCAAAAGTATAGAGAATGTATTTCGGGTAAGCATTTAATAATATAATATTTTCTAAATGATAGTACATACTAAAGACATTTTTTTCTAGTGGATTGGTCCCCATGGCTCTGATTGTGGAATAGTGAATGTTAATATTGGCACCAGTGGTGCAGAAATAGGTGCTGCATTTGGAGGGGAAAAAGCTACAGGAGGTGGTCGTGAAAGTGGAAGCGATGCATGGAAACATTACATGCGACGTGCAACCATTACAATCAATTATGGAAACGATTTGCCACTGGCTCAAGGCATTAAGTTTGAATAATTAAATAGACTGTACAAAGTGGCCTTGAAAATATTTCAGCGATTTAATTCAAATCTTATAAAATCCACCTGAACATCCACAGAAGTTTTCTTATGAAATTTATACGCTTTTGGTAGATCGTATCTCAATTCTGCAATGATTTTGCCTTTTGCATCAAATTGTGCCGCTTTTTGAAGAATATAATTGCGTGTACTGGTTTTATGCAAAGAATACACAGCTCTCGAAGCCAGTTTCATAGAAATCTCTAAAAACTTCATATCTATGCCTGAGTTGTGCTTTGTCCCAAAAGGAGGATTCATTACCACTGTATCAAAGTATTTCTCGAATTTTCCTGCAATGTAATTACTTAAAACCATAAATGATATTAAATAAATTGTATACTTTCTATATATATATGTATATACCTGGTAAATACTGCAGTACATCACATTGTATCACTTCTACAAATAGTTCTATGTCATTGCAATTTCTAGAATGGATTTCCAGTGCATCAGAGTCTATTTCAAAGCCAAGAACATGACTTGCTCCAAGCATTTGTGCTCCGAGAGACAAAACGCCACATCCAGAACCTAAGTCTGCTATTGCATGACCTTCTATGTCATGAAATTGGGTTTGAGCTGTATATAACATACGTGATGCAATATGTGCGCTGGTACAATATTGTTCAAGTAATACTTTTGGCTTTTCAAATCCATCCAACTGTTGCAAATATTCTTCTAATTCACGAAGCTGAATACTAGCCATTTTTTACATTAATTATTACACTACACCTAGTACTTCTCCGTGGTCTCAGAGATAATGTACTTCAAGAATTATTAACCCTTCTTTACAATCACTATTGATACGCTTATTTACAAATAGTGTTTGTGATCATTTATTATGTACAATTTGAATATTTCTGAACTAATTATTTTACTTAGTGTCAAATCTGGGCAGAACGGGTAAAATTAAATTGCCAAAAGAAGAGTCCTGTGTTACAAAATATCCTGACGATGCTGCATGAGCATTATGCAGGGCAGCTCTTTGTGATGCACTCATTGCAATGCCATCAGAGGGTTGTGTGGAAGGCTATGGAAAAATTTACAATTGAACATAGGCTACTAATTCAGGATAATAACTTAGTTTAAAATGTTTAAATAAAATCATTGTAACTACAAATTCAAATAATGGGCACAGTAGTAGTGTTCATAATAGGCTTGAATATAACATATACAGGGTGTATGATTTATCTGGGACCGTGTAAATATCTCGAAAAATACAGATGACAGGGAAAAACATTAAACGAAAATTGTAGGGTACCAAGGGACATATACCATGTCTACAATTTATTTGACTTTACGATGACCTTGAAAAGCTTTATGAAGGTTACGTTTAAAATTTTAAATAAAAATCTATATTGTTACATATCCTTGTAGCTGACATTAAAAAGTTTTCAAATTTCAAATATGATGTGCCGTTAGCTAGCGTTACCCGATATACCCGTGGGGAGGTTAGTTGGTCGGACTTACTTGTATGTACATTGCCAATGCTGGTGGCACATCACCTTCATCGTTTCATATCTCGAAATTGTCTTGTGCAAAATACGTTTCAATATCAGCTACAAGAATAAGTAATAAAAAATACAGATTTACAAATTTTAATATGATCTTGACAACGTTTCAAGGTCATCATAAGGTAAACTAGATAAGAGCATAGTATATCCAACTCGATATCATACAACTTTTGTTTGAAACATTTTTTTGTATTATTTATATTTTTAAAGATATTTACATGATTTCAGATAAACCACATACCCTGTAGAACAAATGTGATAAAACTAACATTAAGTAACACAAAAACATATGACATGGAATCATTTAATAATTTTTACATATGTAGAAATAAATGAGCCACTGCAAACTATGAATGTACATTAAATATATGTTTACCAAATTAGAGGGAGAGCCTGTTGGTGTGACAGCTAGAGAAGTATTCAGTGTTGTTGCTACGCCTTGTTTTAATAGCATCTGTTTCTTCAGTTGTAATTCCTCTAAGATTTTTCTGTTTTGTAATTCTACAACCGATTCACATAAGGAGTTTGCTTTATCTTTAGAGAAATTACAAGATTATGAATTATAATACCTCTTGAATTTGATTGTGAAAAAGCCATCAAAAACTTGGATTTCTGTTCTCTGAATAGGCAAACAATTTGTACAGTGCTTGAAGTTTATAGTAACACAAAATTCTGTGTGAGTAACGTCATCACTTGTTTCTGATATTTCTTGGTTCTATTTTAAAGAAATATATTCAATGTAAGTGGACAGTTATTTACAAATATATTAGAGAAATCTCAACAATGTTTACATTTTGAAGTAACCATGATATCGTATCAGTCCGATGACTAACCATGAATTACCACAAAACTGTTCCGAATAAACTATTTTACTTTCGAGATACCAATTTCAAGCGTGCCTTTTCATTTAGACAGAATTATATAAATTTTTATATCAGTAGTTCAGCATAGATGTCCAACAATAGATCACCCCGTTACCACTCGTTACCACATAATTGTACAGAATGCTATACTAGCTCCACAGACTACGGATGACTATGGATCGGCAACTCTCGCCGGACGCCGACTCTCGCGGCAAGTCTCGCCTAAAATCACGGCCTGTTAACTCCTGTTGCGATCCTCGCTCATGTCACGTAGCGATATATGTCATAAGCTCCAGAGGCGCGAAGTTTGAATCGAACGACAGATGTAATAGGAAAGGAGGGTAAAGGTGAAATTGACACTAATTGAAGAAGTGTGAACCCTGTTAGAGATCCTTTTAATAAACGCATTTCAAGATTATAAAATAATCAATATTCATTTATTAACGAATGTTTAAACATTTGCCAGGTGCCTTCGCCTCCTATCCTACCACTCAGAATCATTGCAGATATGTAAATCGCTCGTTATCGATAACCGGGAAGAAACGCATCAACGAATCAGGATAAATCTTAGAAATTAATAATTATGGATTGGTCAGTAGTAACTAAGGACATTTTGTAATTAAACAAAAGGTGTATAAAGAGAAATGAAAAGACATTCATTCTATCGACAACATTGTAACGGAAAGGACTAATATAATTACCTTTATAAATTTAATTCGTTTTCCTTTACAATTAATTTAAATCATTTATTGTAATAGTTTAAATATAGTTCCACAGTTTAATTTAAATCTCTATTGCAATTTATTATTATCATTATAATTTCCTTTTATTTACAATTATCTATAAAGCTAACGCGTTTCACATTTCAATTACATTGAGACTCAGGAATTCCGACTAGGTACAGAATAGACCTATCATCCAATGCTTTTTTCTGTCCCACGTTCATAGGGCTACGTAGCCCTGTTACCATTTTAGTGTCCATACCCGACGTTACCGATAAAGCATGAATTCTGAGTATTATTAGCACAAATGAAGTGTTATATATTCCATTCATATTACGTGTATCTATATGATTTCATGAAAATAAAAATACCCGATGCTTCAGTTTAAGGTTAAGGGATAAATATAACAGTCATGACACATGAAACGGAAAAGTATATATTTTTTCACTTAACTACAACACAATTTATTCTAAATGCATCGTTAATGGACATTTTACTAATGTTACTTTTTACATGTTCTTGTTTTATTAGTTTTTATATCTTGCTTTACATTTGTATATTTGTAACAGATAAATTCAGAATAGATGTAGTTTCATAAATAATTTATTAAATCTACCTTTTGGCCGGCAGTATCGGTGCTCTCCGTCGGTGTTGACGCGTGCCGAAAAATTTCGCGCTAGTGACGTTGCGTACCTGGCCGTACCATCTGGTGTTTGGGTCGTTCAAGGAGGAAGGTCGTTCAAGCCGGCAAAAACAATTCAACACGAACAAACCTGCGTACGCCCAATACATGTTAGCTTCCTCACTTTCTCGTGAGCCGTCGCGGAGGCACTGATGCCAGAATCGTGGGATTTTCGCGCGAGCGCTTACCCTCTCCATGCCTCCCGTGGGTATTTTACACAAGCATATTCTAGCCTGTCCGTGAGCTCTTGTGTTGGTCGGTCGCCGAGTAGGACGTAGTGGGGGCAGAGCTCACGGATAGGCTAGATATGCTTGTGTAAAATACCCACGGGAGGCATGGAGAGGGTAAGCGCTCGCGCGGTTATCCCACGATTCTGGCATCACTGCGCGGAGGGTGGGCGCACGTCTCATACTCGTCCTTTCTCTTGTTACTAACCCATTGTTTGTTGCAGGCATTCGACAACCACCGTATATAGGAACTTGTTATTTACTGTCAATATTGTTAATTTATTTACTGTGCATATTATTAATCTATTTACTGTGCATATTGTTGTGTCCCCTCTCTTGTTACTAATCCCTTGTATGTTACAGATGTTCGAGAACCATTGGCTTTAATATTTATTTTCTTATGTACTGTGATTCACTTACTGTGATTTATTTACTGTGCATATTATGTATTCTATGTGTATTGTATAATGAAAAATATTTTTCCAAACAGTTAGTCCATCGAAAGAAGATATCGATCAACGTCTACATCCTCGAAGCGTCTATCACTGCGTTAAGTTACTGTAAGTTAAACTTAAATCATAATTCGATATTCATTGTTATATTCATATTCATCATCACATCGTAATGATAATTATTATTATTAATTTTAGTCTATCTATTAATAGACTTAAATTGTGACCATCCATTGTGCATACCAAGTTATTATTAATTCATTTTGCTCGTTGATTCTCTACACAGACTTGGGGTACGGGCAGTGGGTCTGTACCTAGGGTACGGGCAGTGGGTCTGTACACTAAGACTGTTTGCCGATCCCTCTGGTTTTTATTGAGAAGCCAGATATCGGACGTGTTTAGTCTTTTCCTGGTAAGTAGGATTTGGAGAAAGACTTGTGCGTGCAAGGGTACGGAGTAGTCGGAAGGCTGCTCCGTAAACAGAGAATCTCGCTTGCACTACCATGCTTGTGTACTCCTTTGGTTCGGGTCTGGTACGCAGGTGACCAGCCCGAAGCTCCATGGCACTAAAAGATGGATCCGGGTTTGTGAGGTGTCGCCCGTCTTTCCTATTTTCTTAAACC
>NW_015374110.1:2310-3203 GCF_001272555.1 Dufourea novaeangliae | reverse complement strand
TTTTTTTTTTTTTTTTTTTTTTTTAACGTAGGGGAAATGCCTTATGCACTCCTCGAAGTCCTGGGGTAGGACTCCGAGGTAGTGTGAGACTCGCACCCACTAAAACCCCTACGACAGCCTTCTCGGGCGGAACCGGTGGTGGCGGGATCTCTAACGAACACACCGCTACCACCGCACCTGAGGTCCTCGAGGATTCACCTCGAGGAGCCCGTTCCGTGGGGGCGATCGAACGCCCCCCAAGAGTGACCTATACCCAGTTCACCCCCCCTTCTCCACTCCGCCGGTGCCAGAGGACTGCACCCTGACACCGGCCCCACCCCGGGCCGCTTTGGATGCAGTTGGGTCCCCCACCCCAACTGCATCAGCGGCCCCGGCAGGCGAACGTGTGTGCGGAGCGAGGAGCTACCAAGGCATAAGCCCCGGCTCCCCATGTCTCCTCACACACGCGCCCGCCTAATCCCCGACAGGTCCAGCCTGCCCGGGCGCGTGCGCGGAGCGAGGAGCTATCAAGGCCTAAGCCCCAGCTCCCCATATCCGCGCACGCTCCCGCTCCACCCCCGCAGGCCCAGCCTGCGAGGAGAGCGAGGCGGGACGCCTACGGAGGGACCTGCCACCCGTCGTCGTCGGCAGAGCCGGCCGTGCGTATCCCCCGACCACGTCCACGGCTCCGCCTCTCTCTCCTTCTTTCGCGGCAAGCGGGATCGCGCCTTTCGCGATGCCGCTCGTCGTCCTCCTTCCGCGAGACAACAGTCTCGCAGAAGGAGGACCACCGCTTTCCAGGACCTCCCGCTCCCGACCATGGCTGTGACCACGGCCGGAAGCGAGAGGTCGTGTCCCACCTCCAACCGGAGTGCCCGCCTTTCCCTGGCAAAGGCCGGGCACTCCTCCAACGC
>NW_015374110.1:0-1295 GCF_001272555.1 Dufourea novaeangliae | reverse complement strand
CTGTAGGCCGCGCGTAATCGCAAGGTCGCGTCGCACACGGAAGAGATCTCGTCGCGAAACCCGAACTGAACAGCTGAGTGACCGTTGTCGCTCAGCCCGCTGTCGCGTATAAGAGATTAAAGCGGAGCGCGATTGTCGAAGAGCGAACGAACACGGCGTAGAAGAAAGTCTCACGAGCCGAATCTGTCACGATGTAAATGAGAGCCGGAATACCACTTCCCCGGTTTTGAACAAACCTTTTATAATGTTTTCCCCCCTTCATTTATCGAAGAACGTGGGAGCTATTGGGTAGGAACCAGCTATCGTTCGTCGTGGCGGATTTTAAGATCGCTGACGTTTCTGTCAGCGTTTCGAAGAAGGACAACCTCGCCTGTTGCTTCCACGTGCCACTGATTTGACGGTTTTCGCTCGCTCTTCGCGTTGCGAAGTAATAGGAGAAAAATATGCAATGGAAAGAGGTAATATTTCTAACCGGATGTAACGTCCCCCACCTTAGACTCGAAATAGTCTCGAGAGACTTTTCCGAGATTTTCCTCTGTTCATTGCGCATTTTTCGGATGAGCATGACTTATATTTAAATGAAATCGCAGTAAGGAGTGATCGCAATAATAGTGGTGGTGGTAATGATACAGTAGTAACTAATTTTGTTAGTAGCGGTAGAAGGAAGTTGGAATATTGATAATGATTATTATAGAAGACATGAAATATCGTAACGCAATGAGGTGTGGATATGAATTATTAGATGAATATTTAACAATGCTCTTACTAAATGTTACAATAAATTTGAAAATGGGTGATAGGACAGGGTGTTCTTATGATATCATCAGTACTGTTATTGCGCGAGACTCTGGTCTTGCGAGCGTGCAGGTCCCATTATCAGTGAGAAGGCGATAGGTAGAAATCCTTGGTGAGGCTTGTACACGTCATCTACAGTCTGTTTGTTGTTGATCTGCAGTAGAGGTACAGCATGCTATGCACAGGGACGTGTCGTAGACCCGATTCTTGAGGACCTGACAGTGTATAGACATCTGGCGGTATTCTCAGCTCTTGTATGGTTCACCTAGGTTTATATAATAGTCACACTTGACCATGTCCTCCGTGCTGTTGTATACAAGGGTGCCCTGTTCGGTGACACGCATCTCTGCCTGACGAATGGTTTTCAGTTTCTTGACTGCACAATCCTCTCCGCTAGTGATTGCGGACCGTGGTACCTCCGGTCTTCGAAGGTTGATACGGTCAGGATTGATACGATCGTTACAAATATCAAATTTCGTGTTCTGTGTGTAGTTCCTGGA
>NW_015374109.1:0-3083 GCF_001272555.1 Dufourea novaeangliae | reverse complement strand
GAATGCGAATGAAAACACGACCGATTACGACACGCGTATTCATTATTTGAATTTTAAGAGACGCTCGTTTCAGTCTCAATGGTGCACGTTCGGAAAGTATATCGATTCGTATCAGGATTCCAGAAAAGAACGCGTGAAACTGGAAATGCGAATCGAAAGGTTGCGCGATCAATACGTAACATTTAAGAAACTCCAGGATGAGTTAAATACTGTTGAAAATTCCGATGAGGCGGTACTCGAAAGCGAAACCACGGAACAATATTATAGCACGGTTGTGGCATCGGCTCTCGTACTTTTAGACCAAGTCCAAAAATCCGCGCCCCCGTCGGAATCGTCGCGTCCGAAAATCGAATCGTGTGACGCGATCACGACATCGCTTTCGACGGTTTCATGCGTAGTTCAAGAATCTACGTCGCCCTCGGAATCGTTGCATCCGAAAATCGAGTCGTGCGACGCAATCACGACATCGCCTCAAACGGTTGCTTTCATCGTACGCGAGAAATCTACGTCGCCTTCGGAATCATTCAATCCGAAAGCCGAGTCATGCGTCGCGATCATGATTTCGTATCCGCCGGTTTACTCGTCATCCGCGAAAAAACCGTATCGCCTTCAGAAGTCGCGCAACGCGACGCAATCACGAAATTCTTTATTGCACCCGGCGGTCAAGCGATCCAGCGCATCCACGAACGAACTCGTTATGTCGAACAAGCCTCAAGTTTCGTGCAGGCTTCTTCAGACGTCAATCGCGAAACAGAATTATCACCGAAGAGTAAATTCCTCGCGGTTGATCTCGACTACAACGACGAAGCGATTACACGCGTTAGAGATCATACGCAAATCTCTATACTCACGGTCGACAAAAAACATACGATTCGGGAATCGAAAGTTAGTCACGAAACTGATCTTACCAGTCGACGGATATGTGGAAGATCAACCTAACGATATCAATTTAACGTTCGACAACGCACGACAATTTTGCATGCCCATAAGGGCGTAGAACATCACGGTCCATTCTACGTTCCTAAACAACAACACGCGAACTTAAAACGGGCACAATCGAATTTGCCATTGTCGTCTCTCGGATCGCAATGACGACACGCAATCATGAGAGGGACACCTTCGAATTCGCCAACGTCTCCTCGTTCGGAAACAAAACATACTATCGTTATTCACGACGCGCAAAACTATAGTATTCGAAAAATCGTGATACAAGACGGTGTATCCACGTTAAACCACCGTTCGAAAAATACATTGCGATATGTTTATCGGTTGCTCGTGACACGAAAAATCGATCGGTTTGTCACGGCAACGATAATCATTACGGTTCGGTTCCAATTAAGCACCATCGTTTGCCAAAATCGAAAGTGTGCGTCGTATACTCGTTCGCAACGACGACACACATTATTAACAAACGAATCGCTCAACTCGTCATTATCGTCTTCTCGTTCACTACGACGATACACGTTCGAAAAAATCACACGGTCGAAATGGCCACCGTCTTTCGCTCGAGAAATTGAACGACGGTAGGCATCCACGTCGCGAAAAATAAAGACAATCGTTACAATCGGTCGCACAGTCGAAAGCCGAAACTCGAATCGATTAAAATCCTCGTTATCGCTACTAATGTACCTGCAAGCATGTTGTTCACGTCACGATAAAGTTCAAAATGCAGGACATTAATCAACATTTGTTTCAATTTAAAATTATTATTGATAATCTCGCTACGAATACCGTCCTCAATATCTTCAACACGTATTCAACTCGTAACTACTCGTTCGTTACACTTGGAAATGTTAGAGTTGTAAAAGACATCGTCAATCGCTTCGTGACGACCACGATATCGTTATTATTCCTGAACAGTCACGAAGGAATATTTCCGTTCCTATCGTTAAAGGAACAAAACCATCGTTTCAAGAAACTCTACAGCATTCGGTAGAGTTGAGTTACCTTACGTCAATCGTTCGAGACGTGTTCTCATAAATCTTGAAACCGTGCGCAACCATTCGATCCAACTCACAAGTTGATTCTCGTAAATTTTAAATCGACTGAGTCAAAGTTTATTGATCAGCATTTTTCTCGATATCGTAGATCAATATCGATAAACTTTTCTCAGTATCGCGATTCAGAATCGATATCTGTCCTTCGACATCACGGATCAATATAGATCGAGACTTGCTCGCTTTGACTTTAACCTCATTTAGCAGGAGTCATCGGGGGGAGTCTTTCACGCGCGACATTTTTTATTTTTTTTTTTTTTTTTGGCCTTCCTTGCTAGCCTGAATTTTTCTCGTTATAATTTGGGATTAGTTCTGAGGTTTCACGTACGACACCGGTAATACAACCCGGAACGCGAAAAACACACGGATGTTTTTCAAATCGGTATTCTGACACGTAGAATCAAATTTTCACGTAACCGCGCTGTCGTTAAGAAACTGTTATCAGTCGAACAGTTCAAAGCATTCGTTATTGAGGTCGAAACGGTTATTAATTCCACGTCCTTCTTATTTCATTACCGACTTCACTCCTATACCCGTTTCGATTGGTAGTCCTATGACAAGCATACCGAAGACTGTATTCAGCGCAACACCTGCCAGTCGCATATAATATTGGCAGCATCCAATGGCAGTCATTGGGTCACGTTCGAAATCATGACTATTATACCAGGGAGTGAAGAGTCTAGGTATTGACTCATCGTTCGAAAAAAGGACCAGTTACTCGCACGATATCGAGAAATCTCGTAGTCCTGAGGATGACCATCTTCCGCCACAACGGTGGCATCTCTGAAGAAGGCACGAGGTTCATCACAGACAGGACAGCAGCATCTATATGGTTACCATATGAACCATCCACGGCACCTATCACGAGCGAGACCAGAAGCAGTTGGTGCAGCTTCACACGATAATACCGTCTACTCTACACGATGAGTAGTGATACGTCCGCGTTCGTAATATTAAGCATTTTATAAAAGACTTTATTTGATCGTTTAATTCTCGTGCGATACTTTGACTATTATTAAGCCACGATAGTACGTAATTAGTCATAGTTATTGATCGACATAGTCTCTCAACGGGGGGAGCATGTTC
>NW_015374108.1:0-248 GCF_001272555.1 Dufourea novaeangliae | reverse complement strand
TGCCGTTGTCACTGTCGATGTTACTGCCCATGTCATCGCGAAAGTGAATGCCGATGCCACTGTCGATGTTACTGCCCATGTCAACGTCGGTGTCATCATCAATGTGAATGTCGATGTGTGTGACGATGTTACTGCCCTCGTCAGCGCTAATGTGAATGCCGTTGTCACTGTCGATGTTACTGCTCATGTCATCGCGAATGTGAATGCGTATGTCACTGTCGATGTTCCTGCCCTCGTCATCGCCAACG
>NW_015374107.1:81548-87490 GCF_001272555.1 Dufourea novaeangliae | reverse complement strand
TAAATTAACAAAAATCGGATTTCTACGATAGTGTGACAGTGGTGTACAGGGTGGTCTGGTCAGAATTTGACGAGAAAACAACTAAATCGTGTGATATTTGACAAAATGTGACTTCAGCAGCCATCTTGTGTGCTTCATCGGCGTCTGTCACAATGGCACAATTTCTAAAATTCTAATTCTTTCAATTAAAATGTGTTCATTGGTGTTTATACGGACCAGACCACCCTGTAGGGAAGTCTACCCGTGAGTTCTATACCAGTGAAAAGTGCATTTGTGCAATTGTCGAGGCAGAAGTTGGATTCTACGAAATCGAATGTCTCTCTCGTGTATCGCGTATACATACACGGTTCCCGTTGATTGTGTGAGCGCACGGACACAGCAGACGGGCCACGGAGTCGCCCCCCTTAACGCCTGCCCACGCTACATACGCAATCGCCAGACTTTCCGGATTGATAATTTTAGAACTGATTTGAAGTTTACAGACCCTCTGACCAGAATATGTAATTGTGCGAACAATATTTCAATTAAAGTTGAGTTTTTTTTCTGGTTCTATTAACACCTTTAAACTTTCATTAAAGACTATAGGATTATAAGATGTATCTCTCTACCTTGTACATTAACACTTACAGTGACAACTTTTACTTTGCGTTTACTGCAGCAGTATATAACAGTGTAAACGTGTATAAGTGTGTATGTTGTAACCGTTCTTTTGCTCACTTTAATATTTTATGAAATATTATTACTGATTTCCTACTCCGCCTGATCTGAGGGCGGTTACTCTACTTCCTACCTCGATGTGTCTAACTTGAATCGCGTAGGAAAGCCAGGTTCGTGCCTTCGGGCACAGAAGGAACTGTCGTTTCGCGACGCGTTTCGGAATCTCGCGTGCCGAATACACACACACGCGATTTGCACGCTCGCACAGCGTGCAATACACGCATTCACTGCTATTTTTCCGGATTTGCTCGTTTCGCGAACCTATCTAGAGATGCCTTGAAATCTGTCGCAGCAGGCGATGGTCCTGCCGATAAATCGGGAGGACTTCTCGCGTGGAGACACACATAAAACCTCCGTTAGTCCGCGATGCAAAAGACGTCGGTTAGAGGTACAATAATGTGGCCCCTGCACCGATTTCCAGCACCGGTAGAAGAACATCGATCGTGCTCAATCGTACACTCTGTTGGGAACGATGCCCCCTGACTAGACGTCGCAGCAGCCGATGATTCTGCCGATAAATCGGGAGAATTTCTCGGGTGGAGACACACACAGAGTCTTAGTTAATCCCCAGTTCAAAAGATGCAAGTGAGAGATGCACGTACGTAGTCCCAACACTTGTTTCCAGAACCGAAAGAGAAACTTAGGTCGTGCTTTATCTAGCACAGTTCTCGGAAACTACGTCCCCGATGCATATGTCTGTCAACCGATGATTCTGCCGAATGCTCGGGAGAACTTCTCGGTTGGAGACGCGTACAAAACCTTAGTTAATTCGCAGTGCAAAAGATACGAGGGACAGGTACGCAAGCGTGGTCCGCTATTCGTTTCCAGCTCTGGTAGAGAAACTCCGATCGCACTTATTAGTGTTAAATATGATTAAGTTTAATTCTCGTACAATAAGTTCTTTATATAATATGAATGTATATTGGACGAATGTACGCCCGTCTCAATAAACTATTATTATTATTATCGACATCTTCTATGGGGTAAGTAGACAGCTGTTCTACCGACTTTTCCTACACGTCGTTGAGTCTTTAAAGTGACTGTACGCCCCTGACGAGCCGTGATCGACTGACACTCCATGCGCGCGGATTGCCATCATTTGGGTCAATTTTTAAATGCTTATAACTAACAAACGAAGCATTTTTCGCAATTTCGTTATTCTTGATTTTCATCTTATTTTGCCTCAAAGAATCACCCCTTACATTTTTTCCCACTAGTTGTCGAACACCCTGTATATAACTCTTGGGATAACTTTATGCTCTCCTTGTTAAGATCGATTCTTATACCTATTAAATACGATGTTACACCTAAATCTCTAGTTTCGTGCTGTGCCATCAATGATTTCTTAACCAACTCTAATTTCTTAGTATTGTTAGTAAATATTATAATGTCGTCTACATATATAGTTAATATCAAATCCTTATCATATGTATACACGCAATTATTGCTTCTCAGTCTTTGAAATCCCTTTTTGATTAGAAATGTATCTATTGCATTGTTCCAATTTCTACCTGACTGCTTTAATCCGTAAATCGGTTTCTTTAACTTGGCTACTTTATTTTCTAGTACATCACATCCTGGAGGTAGTTTCATATAGACATCTTCTATCAATTCCCCATAGAAGTATGCACATTTTATATCTAAGTGGTGTACTTCCCAACCCTGGGACACTGACATAGCTAATAACATTCTAATTGTTGCAATATTCGCAATTGGCGCATATGACTCGAAATAATCTAAATCTTTTTTTTTACTGTAACCGCAACTAACCTAGCCTTATATTTCATTACTTTCCCCGTTGCATCCGTTTTTACCTTGTAGACCCATCTACTGCCTATGCATTGCGTATTTTTCGTCTTACTCACTATTTCCCATGTATTTCTACTCTTTAAACTATTCAGACGATGCCACTGCCTGTTCAAATGTTGTGGGTTCAATTACTTCTGTCAAATTTATTTGAATATCTTTAGGTTTTCCCGATCGACCCCACGGATTCCTTATTATCTTTTTCTGTATTGGGTATTGTACTGGACAACGCTTTCCCAATCTACATGTTCCCTTTGCGAGTTTCTTGTTACCCTGACTAGTTTATCTGTATTTGTCTTTTGCTCAGCAGTTACTTGTATGTCTTCTACACTTTCTATTGCACTTTCGTTTTGCGTTTCATTTCTAGTCGGTTCGTCATCGTTTGGGATGTTATAAGTTTTCCTATTATGAATGTATTCGTAACCGCACACATCTTCTACAAAATACGTGCTTTGTTTGTACTACGTCATCTATTACTGGATCCCACAATCTATAGCCTTTTGTCTGACTAGAGTATCCTACAAATACACATACTCTTGCTCTCGGATCAAGTTTGTGCCTACTATGTTTTGTTACATGAGCATACGCTAAACATCCAAACGATTTCAAATATTTTACGCTTGGTGTATTCCCTGTCCAAATCTTTTCTGAAACTCCATCCTTGATTGCTGAATGTACTACCCTATTTTTAGTATAACACGCTGTCAACAATGCTTCGGCCCAAAATTTTTTGGCTTTCAGGTTTATTCTTTCGGCTATCCCGTTCATCTTTGGCGTATAAGTATTTGTCCGTTCGTGTTTTATTCCTAAATTGTCAAATAAAGATTTAAGCTCACTATTGCAAAATTCTAGACCGTTGTCCGTTCTAATTCTTTTGACTTTACTGTCCGTTTCGCGCTCGACCCTAGCTATATATTTTTGTATGTAACTCGCTACTTCATTCTTACTTTTAATACAATAAACTGTACTTTTTCGTGAATAATCGTTTGTAAACGTAAGGAAATATCTTGATCTCCCAATCGACTCTACTGGCATAGGACCACATAAATCTGAATGGATTAATTCTATTAATGCTCTCGTTTGCCTACCGTTTATCTGCTTACACGGAGCTTTTGTAGATTTTCCAATACTACACCCATCACAACGTACGCTTTCAATATTCACGTTTTCCAGCTCTCTTACAAAGTTATTCGTTGATAATTCTTTTATATTTGATATGCCTACATGACAAAACCTTCGGTGCCATTTCTCGCTCTCGCTCGCCTTCGCGAACAATATGTGTTTCTTTTTCTGAAATAATTGACATATTATTCATACATTCCGCTTTTATAGTATATAAACCATCTTTCCTAAATGCCTCCCCCACTATCCGTTTAGTCGCCTTATTCAAGTTGATCGCTTTTCCATTATCAAATATTACTTTCTTATTTTTATTTTCTATTTGCGATACGGATATTAGGTTCCTTCTAACATTTGGTACATGGTAAACGTTTAGTAAAGTTATGTTGAAAGGATCGTTATTCACGTAGGTTACTATATTTACATCACTTATTCCAGATGCTCTTAAGTTATTCTTTATATTATTATCAGAAGAATAAATCACCTCACTTTCTATTTCTCTGTAATTTGTAAACCATTTTCTGTGCTTGCAAATATGGCGAGTTGTACCGTTATCAAGCAACCAACAATTGTCTAACTGCGCACTATTTACTTCTAACAAACTATGAGTCCCTACTCTTACGTGGAAGATGTGTACCTGATTCCTGATTTGGTTTATTCTTCCTCTGTGGTGTTCTGCAGTATTTTGCTATGTGTCCCTGCTTACCACATTTGAAACATTTCCTGTCATTCACCTTGGAGTCCGGAGTCCTGCGCCGTGGTTCGTACTATGGGATTTTTAAAATAAGTGTGCCCGTGTTTAAAACTAAGAATTGAAGTTTATTAATAATAAAATAAGAGATATATGTATATAACATAGAATATAAGGAAAATAAATGTTCAACAATACAACACGCAATTCTCACACTCGAACTCTACACAAACTCCACGACTCTCTCCACGATACTCTCCACGCAATGTCCCAATCAACTCAGGCTTCTCGCGGCCTGACCCGAAGGTCCCAATTCCTTTTCCAACGTTTTTTCCCACGCAGATATTCTGGAAAAACTTCCCCCCCCCTCCCCGCCAAACTCACACAGAGTATATGGATCCATTCTCAAAAACGAAACCATGCGTCCATCAGCATTTATCGCCCCGCCGACTCGGAGGTCCTCAAGGGCCTGGGCCTAGACAATTTCATAAACACTACGGCGCCGAACTTCCTATCTCCTCCGCCTCGACATAAACAGTCCAGCAATACCACATTACAATGGGACGGAAAGCATGATTCGAACTGTCTTATCGAGCGTCCATCCAAGACAAGAAGCCGTTCGAAAATTCGATTAGTACACCAGAACGCAACCATACGCACGGTTCAAGTACCCGCAATCACTTCTCAGGTAAGCGGCAAATCTTTTTGCTGAAACCATTCTTTTGTTTTCTTCGCACTATGGACAGCAGCGTTATCTTGCTGGAAAATGACGTCTTCATCATGACTTTCGTCAATAAATGGTATTAAATTGTCTTCTAACAAATCTATGTATTTTTCTGCATTCATTCTAGTAGAAATTTTGCATAACGGTGTCCTTCCAGAATAACTAAACGCAGCCCAAAACATCAAACTGCTTCCACCAAAATTTCTACTCATTGCCACTGCTTTTTCAGTACGTAAATCGTGCCAATAGTGCTTAAATCCATCAGGCCCATCCAAATTGAACTTCTTCTCGTCGGAGAAAATAACATTTTTCCACTTCTCATTCCAGGTCATATGACTTTGAGCGAAATCTAATCTTGCTGTTTTATGGTTCTTAGTAAGAGGTGGTTTTATTGATTTTTTTATCCACTTTAATCGTTTATCTTTTTGTACTATTTGCTGCACACGTCGTACAGTGACTGGCAATTTTAGAGCTTCTGATACTTGGCTAGCACTTTTGTTTTCAGTTTTGACTTCTCTAAAAATTCGTGAAAGATCGCGCCGCTTGAGTTTATTGTTGCCGCCTGCGTGTTTTTTACCATAATCTTTTCCCAATTTCAGAAAATTATGGATCACATTTACTGATCTGTTGATTTTATTCGCGATTTATCGCAGAGATAACCCGGAATCTCGATAAGGTTCTATTTTTATTCGCTCTTCTGTACTTAGAATTTTTCCTCGTGACATTCTAATAGGAGATAAGTTGTATTGAATTATTTATAAAATAGAGTATTACACTCTCCTAATACTTACTTTCTTTAAGCTGTACACGATGTTTCTGTCTTGACTGATGCAAGAGCACGAGTGTCCTTATACAAATTTCGTACTTACCTTGGCATATGTTATT
>NW_015374107.1:77391-80880 GCF_001272555.1 Dufourea novaeangliae | reverse complement strand
GATACATGGGGAGGCCGTTCTAGCCGACCTCAAGGAGAGACGTGGTCGGGTTCGGCGATCACCTCCCCTGGGAGCCGCGGTGGACCATAAATGAATCCACCGCCATGTGAATCTAGTCTAAATCTAAAGCTGGTTATGTGAATTTAATAGAGAGGAAAAACGAGGTAGAGTAGATCGCGCCCTCCCCCCACCCTAGAGTTTGCAAGGAACGCGACGCGAGACGATAGCCCACCGGACTTCGCCGAAATTTCTCCGAAGAGGAAATATCAGGTTCATCAGGGACCACCGCTCGCGTTCTGGGTCGCGAATAACTCGCCCCTCCCTAATGGTCGACGCTCTCTCTCTCCGGCATACCACGGATCGTTGCAGCGTGTGCCAAACGTCCCCGTGACCCGTCGACATATGTGTTCCGGGGTCACGGTTGTTTACCGGCACGTAAGGCCTGTTTTCGGTAATGCCATACCTTACGTCCGGCGCCTCGTTCGTAAGGAACTGCCTTCCGGATTACGATGTCCGCAGGGCTCGTTGGGCCGTTGTCCCGCAAAGACATGCTCTTCATGCTTCCGAGACTCGTTTCGCCAGTATACGCCCCGCTGTCCGGTATCGCAATCGGGCCCCGTCGCGTAAAAACTAATCAAGCGGGACGACCAGGCCTCCGAAGAGTTATACACCATGGAACGTCCCTGAACCCACCTCCCCTCGGGCCCGATTGAGCGATCCTGGTGTTTGTCGTCCTGTCTCTGTTCCTATGGTGTTCGCACGGAGGTTCACCAGGGTCCAGTGTGCGACCGCGCGTCCTTGACCGCTATCCCGTAGGCTGCCCGGTATCGGTGTCCTTTGCCCGCGGAACGTCATCACAGGCCGGTGTTTGTGTGTGTGTTCGGTGTACACATGCCCGTGCTGACGTCCGCGATCGGACTCCCCGATTCCTATCTTATTTTAAAACGAGGACGAAGGGGGAATTTTGCATCTGGTATTCCCTCCGTGGCCGGATACCTCTGCCTTCCCCCTTCACGGACGGCCCTCGGGTTCCGGGCCCTTGCCACTCCCAGGCTACTTCCCGGAACCCACCCGGTCCGTTGTCCTCCGCGGATCCTGTGCTTTGTCACCGTGACTTCCCGTGGAGGGTACTGGCTCTAAGAAAGAGTTTTCCGTCGTCCTGGGGTCACGGTGGGGACTGAGAGGCGAAATGCGGCTGGAGTCGACAGGGTTCCCCATCTGTCTCTTTCCCCCGTGTTGCCTCGTCACGAGTGGTCTTCGGGAAGCACGTCGGCAGACTTACAACCCCCTGTCTGCTTTTACCCTCCCGACTCGTATCCCAACACCCCGTACGTACGGGCTGGATCCACGTTATAGTCTACTTTCTGGACATGAATCCTATGGCATCCTATCCCGTCGCCTTTGAGGGTTCCCGGTAAATGATCCGGTTGACCTCTCGGGTTCAGGGGGGGACTGAGAGGGAGTTTTGTGCCTGGGTAGGAGTCACCGAATCCTCCCGCCCTACACCCTTCCTCTTCACGGACGGTCTACATAGATCGAGCTTCGAGACAAACATTAGTCCCACTCTCTCTATTCCCAATCCGTATCCCTTGCGTGCCATCCTCTTATGAGGCCGGATTCACATCCTATATATGTGTACTTGGGCAATTTTTTGCTTACCCTTACTCCATCTCCATTCCTCCGTGTTCGGCCGCTCCCCGCCCGTCCAGTGCTCCTTCTCCTTTCCTCCCGTAGTCAGGGTCATCCCTCCATTTCCGTCTGTCTCCGATCCGATGTTTTCCCTAGTACAAAGAAACACACTCTTGTGAACATATTCGATGAAGGTCACCCTCTCTTTCGCATCCCGTCAGGAGTCGATTCTCCCGACGGGATCCCAGGCGGCACCACGTGGAGGCGAGAGGGTGTGATTTTCGGGGCTTCCAGACTTCTCCGAGTAACGACAACATGCTTAATTACTCTCGGATCTATCTGGACATCCTTCCACCATCCCGGGGTGGAAGAATCCCCTAAATCTGCCGCCCTCCCCCACGCCCAACTCACACAGAGTATGTGGATCCATTCTCAGAAACGAAACCATGCGCCCATCCGCACTTATCGCCCCGCCGACTCGGAGGTCCTCAAGGGCCTGGGCCTAGAAAATTTCATAAGCACTACGGCGCCGAACTTCCTATCTCCTCGGCTTCGACATAAACAGTCCAACAATACCACAGTACAATGCCATTTTAAGTGTACTAACAAATGCTGTTTGTGGCGTAGCCGTTTTTTAAAAAGTTCTTTCTTAAAAAGTATTTTGATTTTTTGTAAATAAACAGGAAATCTGTGAAAACAAGGCCATGAATTAATTTGTACGCCTAATAACTAGTCTACAAAATTTGACGCTTTTTGTCACATAAAGTTTAATTTAATATGAACTTGTAGTTTTGTCGAAAGCGGATGTCTCATGCTGTTCGGGTTTTATGATGGGGATTTACACTGTATCTGACTTCGAAAGGGGGTGCGTCGCTGGAAACTTTAGACTTTCGACTCTATACCTAAATAACAGACCTGGCGGCAGGCTACGGTGGGTCTCTCAGCCACTTGAGTGTCCTTGGGTTGATTGCTTACGCATGCTATGAAGAAAGTGAAAGAAAGTAGATACACTTCGAGACAAAAAAATAGCACATTCTTTATTTTTTTATAAGTTCATATATAACTGAAGTTAATACATAAACTGAAAGAAATACATATTTTATTTTGTCAATAACTCTAGGTGTGCGGTATTGAGTGGCACAAATAGCAAAAATTACGAATAGAAGTCGGAATTATAATGAATTTATTGAAATATCCAGTAAATTATGGGAAAAACAGTTCTGGCGGTACGCAAATAGTAGATAATTTAATTGGAACCAACCAAACTGATTTGAGTACGTTAGAACTAGGTAAAAAATATGTTATATTCAAATAGGCCAAACCTTCTAAACTACAATAAGAAACGAAAAATAAACTAAGTATGATGAAAAGTTCATTTCCTTTCATAACTTTCGTCTTTCAATATTCTACACCTTTTATTTTAATCTTCTCGACACCTTTGTATACAATAAACAAAGGTCCAACATTTGGTTACCAGCCGGTCTTACCCGCGCAGTATATACCAGCAAAGGACAGAACAAAAAGATTATGAAACCGTACGTACCTGTGAAAGACGTTCACGAGTTCGGCGCGAACCTTATTACTTTCTTACTTTTCCTATCCTTTATTACTTTTAAAACCTGAAATCTCAATGACCCATATGCTAATTGAAATTAATTTTTAAATTAATTTTTAATTAAAAATAAATTTTCCCAATCCTACATTCTATACAGGGTGTCCCAAAAATGTCCTCCGACCCGGAAATGTGGCACTCGGGGGGTGAATTGGAACAACTTTTTCCTTAGCAAAAATTTAAACTGAGGCTTCGTTTACGAGATATTAACGAAAAACCGCGACCAATCAGAGCGCGAGTTTGCCAGC
>NW_015374107.1:59223-74438 GCF_001272555.1 Dufourea novaeangliae | reverse complement strand
CGTCGTGACGGTTGGCCTCCGTCACCTTTTTTTTTTTCACACACACACACACACGCACGCACGCACCCATCCATATTCCCTACAGCTCGTTCCTCCTGACGGTGTGACCGGCCCGGTCATACAATGTTGTTACAACCGCCAGCGGAAAAATACAAAAATTAACATATACATATTCAACGCTAATACAATAGAATAGAATACAGTAGGCCCTCGACTTTCGCACATAATTGGTTCCTGAAAGTGTGTGCGAATGTTGAATGTGCGAAAGTAGACGGACGTAAAAAAATATGCATCATAAACTGTGTTTTAAAGTATTTATCTATCAATATGTATACATAATGAAGTTAAAGAGGCGTGTTAAGTGCTTTCGGGTGTTTCCTTTATAAAGTTGTCAAGAGTTAGTTGAATACCACCCATTTTTTTCTTTTCTTGATAAAGATTTCTATAACATGCTGTGTCTTTCTCAATTGCCCTACGTACTTGAGATATACGTTCTCCATTGGGATCACATTCTTCCATGATAGTCAAAAATTAGTCAAGATGCGTGAAGGCTTCATTCATATTTTTAATTGTCAAAGTCTTGACGTTTTTATCAGCTTCCTCTTCCTCACTTTCATTGTGTATTTCACTGTTACTCAATTGTTGCTCAATTAAGTGTTCATTTGACAGCGGTGCTGAGTAGGATTCAATCAACTCATTAACATCTTTGAACACAGAGCATTAAACAGTTGAATCTTTAAAAATGTTCGAAGTAGCGAATTGTGCGAAAGTCGAGGGCCGCCTGTAATAGGATACACAATATGAGAATATAAGAACTAAAATATTTTAAACGAAAGGGTACAATGTCATTGTATTATTACATTAATTGCCAATCTAAGGTTTCATGTCGTCGGCGCTTACGGTGCCTGTATATGGCAAACGCGTCACCTGAAAACCATCCACGTCAGATACGATATACCTATCAAAGCGGAGGACCTTTTGAACTACATATGAGCCCTTATATTTCGGAAGTAGCTTTTTGTTTACACCCGCGGTAGTGTCGTAATTGCGTATCATCACGTAATCGCCTTCCTTATACGCGGAGGCCGCCTTTCGCTTCTCGTCGTAACTATTTTTATTTTCCAGTTGTTGCTTTTCAATGCATTTCGCCGCGTTATTTCGAATAGAACCAAAATCTCGATCGTTATCATTTTGTGATTCTAAGATAAGACGAACATTGTTGTTTAGTTCACCTGATTGGTTTATGCCGAACAGTAATCCACTTGGCGTGTCCCTAATGGATCGGCACATGGTATTATTTAAGGAAAATTCCATCTGATCGAGTATTTGGACTCGGAGTATTCGGACATTCGGCGAGTTTCGCCAACATCGGCGTTATGGTTCTATTAAAACGTTCAATCTGCCCATTGGCTCGTGGTGTACCGACAGCAACTAATACGTGTTCAACAGATTTTTCTTTCATAAATTCGGTGAACTGAGATGATGTGAAACAAGT
Organism: Dufourea novaeangliae; assembly: GCF_001272555.1. NCBI lineage: Eukaryota > Metazoa > Arthropoda > Insecta > Hymenoptera > Halictidae > Dufourea > Dufourea novaeangliae. The sequence continues at coordinate 72,943 of NW_015374107.1, read as the reverse complement.
ACCGCGATCGCTTATTAATCTTCTTGGTTTACCGTACGCTCTAAAATAATTTATTAAATGTTTTAACACTTCCTCGGTAGTGGTCGACTTGCACGGTTACAATCGGATAAACTTTGTAAAACCATCAACGATAGAAAATATATGTTTGTGTCCTCGTCCTGTTCGTTCGAGAGGGCCATAATGATCGACATGAATAGTCTGGAACGGAATATTGCCCTTTGGAATGCAATGTAAAAATCCTTCTCGCCTGCCGCTAGTTGGAGAGAATTCAACGCATTTTAGGCAGTCCGAAATATACCTCTTTACTTTGTCTCTCATCCGTGGGAACCAATACACTCTGCTAATATTTTCGACAACCTTTTCTACGCCCACGTGACCGATGTCGGCATGACATGTCCGGATTATATTATTCTCCATGCATAACGGAACGTAAAACGATAATTCACGATTTTTAAATTTTCGATATACAAGACCATCACGAAGTTCGTAAAATCTGTCTTCCGCGGTTTCTAATCTCTCTCGTATTTCCCGAATCTCCGGATCTTGATTCTGTTTGATCGCTAATGTTTGTTCGAAAGTGTTCGCTTCCAAAACTAAAATGCTATGGCAACGGCTGAGGGCGTCCACGTGACACAATTTTGTACCGGAGCGATGTTCAATTTCGTAATTGTATTGTTGCAAATACATAGCCCATCGAGAGATTCTAGGGTTGATACTTTGCTTACTTAACGTTAAGCGAAGGCTATCACAATCTGTTATGATTTTGAAATGAGTTCCAAATAAATATATGTGAAAGCGTTTTATGGCGTAGATTATGGCTAGACACTCGAGTTCGAAACTATGATACTTCGGTTCAGCGACGGAGGTTCTTTTACTAAAATACGATACCGGGCGACATTTCCCATCTAACTGTTTTTGTAGAATCATCGCGCCGAAGCCGCTCGCGCTGGCGTCACAGTGCAGCTCTGTCTTTAGCGCCGGCGAATATATAGCTAACACGGGTTGGTACGATAAAAGATTTTTCAATCTCTCGAATGCTTCCAATTCCTCGGAACCAAATTTAAACGGGACGTTCTTCTTCAATAGGTCGTACAATGGTTTGGCTATATTCGAAAAATTCGCCATGAATTGTCTGAAGTAACTAGCGAGTCCCACAAAGCTATGCACTTCTTTTGTATTTCGCGGTAACGGATATTTTATTATTGCTTCCACGTTATCGTTACTCGGCTGAACACAATCTTCGCTTATTCGATAACCCAAGTAGGTAATTTCTTCGTACAAAAGTGAACATTTATCGAGTCGAAACTCGAATCCATACAGTCGTGCCAATTTGAATACATCGCGAAGTATCTTCAAGTGCTCTTCAATAGTTTCAGTAGCGATCAATATATCGTCAAGATACAAGAGAATTTTGTTATCTTTAAGTAACTACATAAAAATAGCATAAATGTACCGCTGGAATGTACGTGGCGCGTTCGTGAGGCCGAATGGCATTCGAACATATTCATATTGTCCGAATGGTGTCACGAACGACGTATATTTTATAGAAGATTCCGCGACCCTAACGTGGTGGAAGGCGTTGCGCAGTTCGAGTTTAGTAAAATACTTTTTATTTCGTAATTCGTCGATGTTGTCGTCTATTACTGGTGTTGGAAAATTATCTTTTACTGTTAATTTGTTGAGTTCGCGATAGTCGACACATAAGCGTAAACCTCCATTTTTCTTGCGCACCAATACGATTGGACTGGCGTAAGGAGAGTTACTCGGACGAATTATTTTTTCTTCCAATAGTTGTTCGATAATAGCTTTTAACTTTTCTTTGTCGCTAAAGGCAAGTCTACGCGGACGGAAAGAAATAGGTTGTTTGTGTTTTAACGCGATCGTCATTTCCACATTGCAATCGTTAGCAGGTTTCACATTATCGGCGGACGCGTATATTTTTTTATACAATTCAATAACTTCTTTAGCCATTTTCGGTTCTATATCCGGGTTGATGTTCAACGCTTCCGTCACGCCAGTCTCTGTGTCGATACAATTAATTTGCATAATTTTGTTTTGCAAATCGAACGATGGGGATTTTTCCGATTCGATATTTTCAATCGCAACCGCAAACTCGTCATCAAAAGACACTTTAATATGCGGCAACGATATGAAATCTCTTCCGAGAAACGTATCGCATTGCATCGCGGTATTCGAGACAATTCCGAAAACAACATTTACCGGTATTTCGTTAACAGTACAATTGCATGCAAATACGTTTAGTCTATCTAATTTTAATCCGTTTATACCTTGATACATGTGGTCATTAATCGCGACAGGTTCTCTCAAACAATTAGGTACACAATTTTCTTTGATCAAACTAATCGGCGAACCCGAATCTATTATTGTGCGAACTGAATAATTGTATTTGTTACCTTGATCATTCGCGATCGGATACTTGAATGTTACCGTATACGGCGGATTCGGTACCAGCTGTACCAGATGAGTAGTTCTGTCTGCGTAATTCTTCGATGATGGGCGGTTTTCGGGACAATCCTCTATGCGATGGGTAGCGCTTCCGCACTTGAAGCATGCACCCCTCGGTCGCCTCGGCTGCGAACAATCCTTGGACAGATGACCTCGTTCACTGCAATTATAACACTGGGGCGGTTGAGCCGATCCTTCGCAGCGCGCCGCGATGGATCCACTGGTCTCGAAGTCGGATTTTCCTTCCTCTCTGGTCGCACGTACGATAAATTTTTCTCTCTTCTATCTTGTTTGACATTGGGATGAAGCAATAATTTCTTGAAGGCCTCAAGCATGTCTCCTTTCGTTGCTTATCGTTGCATACGCGCTTGATCGCGCATACGGTCATCCGGCATGCCGTCAATCGCAAAATCGACGAATTCTTCGTCTCCGATAGCTATTCGGTTTACCAATATTATTTCGTCGTGGAAGTAGTCGCTGAACGTCTCATTGGGTTGCCACGTTCTCTTCTCGAACTCCTTCCTCAGTGCCGATTGCGAAACTTTTTCGTCGAACATCTCCTCAATTGCCTTGTATAAATCCGGGAGCCGCAACCGAACATGTTCCGCCCGCGAATGAAACCATGACAACGCTTTGCCTTTCAATCGCATTGTTAGCAATACCTTCATGGTGTTCTCGTCCAAATGATACGTCTCACGCAGAAGCTCTGCCTGCATTTTCCATTTCTGAAATCCACTGCTTTCTCCACTGAATTCGCACAATAAATCAGCGACCGCACGAATGCCGATTGAAGAAGAATCACGTTCTGTTCTCAACAATTCGTATTCTCGTCGGAACAAATCTTCGGCACGCGTCTCGATATTATCACACGTATCAATATGAATTGGTGACGCCGTCGCACCTTCTACTCGATCCACAATGGTAGGACCATAAATCTCGCTGTCTTTACTCCCTGGCGAAATTTGATCAAGACTCGTCGGTACTGCGGACCATGATTCCGGCTGTACTGAATTTAGCCGATTTATCAATTCAGCTTTCATGCCGGTGGTCGGCATTTGCATGTGCTTCAATATTTCTAGGATTAAGCTAGGATTAAGCTAGGATTTGCTAGGATTAAGCCTCAAATTCCAGGTCATATAATAGCGGTTAACCTTTCCCACAAGTATCTCTAAATTGTCTCGAACTGTCTTAACTTTATTTCCAGAGGTATACACTATGAGATCATCTGCGAAGGATAAGGCAGATGCTTTCCCTTCATCGTTAAGATTAAATAACTTTGGCAAATCGCTGAGAAAAATATTTTAAAAACTGGGAGAGTTGACTGATCCCTGCTGCGTACCCTCAATAATTTTAAACTCTTCTGAAGATATGGACATTCCATCCCGAATAACAAACGTTTTATCTTTAATCATGTCCCAGATTATAAAAGTGAGCCATGAAGGGCATTGTTTTTTAAATAATTTATAAAGAAGTCCATTAAGTCAAACCGAGTCAAATGCTTTCTCGATGTCCAGTAAAGCTGCTCCAATAAAATGGCTGTTTGAAACCTTCAAATTAAGATCCGACAAGAGCTTGGGGATGGCGTGTGTGGTCGAGTGTTGCTGCTTGAAACTAAATTGACAGTCTGGTATGATGTTATTAATATTGCAAAAAGTGTTTATTTTTGAGTTGATTATTGCCTCGTACACTTTACTAGGCGATAGACTAATTGGTCGATAGCTCGATGGATCACTTGGATTTTTTATTTTTCTTAAGTATTGGAAGGACCTTCTCCCGTTTCCAAGACTTGGGGAAATAATAATAATTTAAGGCATTATTGAATATTTGTTAGGTCAAATATCATGATTCTTGGTAGATGCTTAAGTACAATAGGAGGAATATTGTCCAGGCCAATTTATTTTAAGTTGGTGTTACAGTATACAGGGTGTCCCAAAAATGTCCTCCGACCCGGAAATGGGGCACTCGGGGGTGAATTGGAACAACTTTTTCCTTAGCAACAATGTAATCTGAGGCTTCGTTACCGAGATATTAACGAAAAACCGCGACCAATCAGAGCACGAGTTTGCCAGCCGATTTCCCGCGCTAGCGGTGGCTACGTGCTACGCTTGTACTACGAAGCTCCAAACAAGTAGATCAGTATTCAGTATGCATCGAAGGAAACTGCGTATAATAGCAAATAAAAAAGACGTAACAAATGAAATCATACTGTTTATCATCTGTCGTTTGATATTTAAAGAGATTAATGAATGAAACGTAAATGTAGGCAAATTATGTGTAACGTAAAAAGACGAATGCACATTTACATTTTTGTAAATTCCTTTTTACGAATTTGTAAATTTCCTTTTCAAATAACGTGTGAACGAAAAGGTAATGTAACAGAGAATGAACGAGAAGTGATCGTAATTCGGTATTAGTATAAAAATTCGTAGTTTACTAACGGTCAACAATGTTACTGATAATGAATAAGTTTCTTCGAAAAGCCCGAAGAAAAAGTTAGATACAGAAACTTGCAGAATTATCGCAGGAAATAAACCATAGCTTGCGTTAAATTAAGAAAATAATAATCAGCCATAAATTGATTAAAACACCCTTTCGGAAATTCACCTGCAGTTTGCAAACCTGTGTTACTAGGTCACTGAACCGATCCTGGTCATCGACGGCCGAAACGGTTTATGACAGGGTATTGCCCAGTTCGCAGGTGATCGCAGGTATATCTCACCAGCCGAAGTTAACCCCTGAACCTACAACTACGGGCATAGCCCGTAGTAGATGATCGGACCAAACGTAAATATTACGGGCATAGCCCGTAGTAGATGATCGGGCCAGAAGTGAATATTACGGGCATAGCCCGTAATACGATGATCGGGCCAAATATAAATATTAGCGGCGGCGCCCTCCTAAAGTTATAAATATTTTTGGAATATGTGATAAGTAATTACAACCTGATGTAATAATTGTGGTAGATGTAAGTACTACAAAAAGTTTATTTATACAAAAATCAGTAATACAAAATTAATAATCTGCAATGGTGTGTGTTCGGGATTCTGTAGAAGTTTCGACGGGGGAGAGGATGACGGTTCCCGTTCCACGGCGCGAGCGGATCGCGTCGTAGCGCGTGCTGACGCGTGTCACACCATCTATGCGCAACAAGCCTAATCGGGTAACTGTCGATGGCTGACAGGTGTAATGGATTCGCGCGTGGTGTCGCGCACCGTCTTCCGCTCCCTAACCGCCATGCTTTTGCCGAATTGTGCGAATTTCCTTCTTCTCGTACGGGCTATCGAACTGGACGGACGTGTATCTGCTCCTCGGTCGTGCCGTCGAATAAGTCACGCGTGTGTTAGCTACTCGTTTGTGCTGACGAGTTGGCCACGCGTGTTCGTTTAACTTCTCGTTTGTGCTGACGAGTTGGCCACGCGTGTTCGTTTAACTTCTCGTTTGTGCTGGCGAGCAAGTTATACCACACTTCCTTCTTCTCGTGCGGGCTATCGAACTGGACGGACGCGTGTCTGCTCCTCGGTCGTGCCGTCGAATAAGCCACGCGTGCTTTAGCTACTCGTTTGTGCTGGCAAGTTGGCCACGCGTGTTCGGGGTTACTTCTCGTTTGTGCTGGCGAGCAAGTATTAACCCGTTTTCTTTTCTTTTCGCGGTGTTGGCGAGCAAGCCACACTCGTACACTTTCTTTCTCGTTTGTGCTGGCGCGAAAGTAACACGTGTGCACGCGACGCGTATACTGTTATAACCTCCGTAAAGGGAAATAAAGCCACCGTTATGTAAGTGCGTACGAAAGTTCAAACCTAACCTTACATCCTCGCTATTCATGACCACGTGTGCTCAATTCCGTTCCCGATCGGCACTTTTGCGAATTGGGCTGCTACACTCCACCCACTTCTTGTAACGTTTATTTTACTTGGCAATCTTTATTCGCAACAGTATGATACAATTCGAAACATTCTGGTAGATGTAAGGGAACTTTGCACTTCTTACACTCCCACGTTATTTCTCTACGTTTTTTATTTTTTTGGCAAACTCTACAAGGTTTTGACTGTCTTAATTTTGATGCTGTTGGGTCAATGTGTTTTGGAAAATGAGCCCAATGCTTCGCGTGCAGTCTCTCTGGCATATCTCCGGAAGATAATTGTCCTCGTTCTCTATAATTCGGTTTTGGCATATTCTCCAATAGTGATTCGGCTATGTTGATCCTATAGTCAACGTTAAATTGTTTCTTCCCGTTATTTACTTTGTTGCATAAAATGTATGAATTAAAAAGACCAATATCGAACAGATAAAAAAAAATTTTTTTATATCCTTTCATGTATTTCCTCATTGCTGGAAAGCATGCTAATATTTGGTCTTGGAGATCAATTCCATTCATTCCCTTGTTGTACTCTGTAATACAATTTGGTTTTGGAGTACGATTGGATCCTTGTGTACTCATTTCGACTGTTTCATGTTTTGTCGTCATAATATAAACATCTCGCTTGTCTTTCCATTTTATAGCGAGTATTCGGTTGCAGCTTCTTATTGCGTATTCCCCCCTTTTTAATTTTACATTACACAAATCATTTGGCATATGCTTTCTATTTCCAGGTACCGTGCCAATTACATTTGTTTTATAATTAAACGATAATGTCAGAAACAATTTTGGGAAAGAATACCAGTTATCTATGTATAAAGTGTGACCCCTGTGCAACACTGACTCAGAATGCTCTTTGACAACACTTTCCGAAGCGCTATCATCACGGTTTATTTTATCGTGGCCTGTATATATTTTAAATTCATAGCAATAACCTGAATCGGAGTCACACAATTTATAAAATTTAACGCCAAACCTTGCCCTTTTTGATGGGTTAAATTGCCTATAAGATAGGCGCCCCTTGAATTTCATGAGCGATTCATCAATAGCAATGTCTTCTTTCATTATATATACTTCTTTAAATTTTTGGTTCAAAAAATTTATCACTGGTTTAATCTTGCTCAATTTATCTGTATTGGCAACCAGATTATTGTTTGCGAAATGCAAACACCTTGTAATTTGCAGATATCTTTTCAAAGGCATCGATTTTCTAAATATCGGCGTTTCGATAACAGCCCTCTTCGACCAATTCATTTGTATTCTTGGTTTTTTTACCTGTGCCATTATTATGGACAATGCGAAATATCTTTTAATTTTGCTAGAATCTACAGGAAACCAAGTGTCGTCGATTTCTCGTGTTCTGCGTGGATTCGCTCGTATTTGATCTGCATACCGGTTAGTTTCGGTTACAATATTTTCCCAGAATATGTCATCAAATATTAGATTAAATATATCTAATTCTCTTCTACTTCCTCCTAATTGACGTAAGGCTGCCTCTCTTATGCCAGGAGTCATCGTATAGTCCCAGATTTTTGGACTATTTCTTATTTCTTTCCAAAGCCAGGGCTCTGGTAGTTGATCGTCGTCAGAAGTATCATCAATAACTAATCGCATGCATTTTCTTCGAACAGGACATATATCGTTACTACTGTCACTTTCGTTAGCAAAATTATTAGCACAATTCTCACTGCTCTCATCACGAAATCTTTTTCTTGAAAACATCTTGTGGGGATAGTTCTCAAGAATTTATGAAAATAAATTTCGATGTGCGAATGTGACCAAGAATAACTTGAAAGTGATCACGATACGAAGAGATAATAAGAATATATCTCGAGCCTTGTCTGTGCTATTTGTGGTGGGACAAATTACAAACCACGACCGTCGTACCACGAGCGATGCCCGTAATATTTACGATTGGCCCGATCATCGTACTAAACAAGTCGTGTGAATGGCTCGAAGGCTGCGCGAGCTTGTTTACGTTTTCGGCCCAAAATTCTCGAACGTAAATCGTAGGTTAAGGGGTTAAGGGTTGTAACGTCAAGTGCGTCCTGGTTATTCCACCGAATACGTACTCACTTCACTGCACGACCACTAACACTGATCACCCGACACAATCACTTAATGTATTTTTAATCCAACGTGTTGTTACTACGTTAGGAAAATTCGTGGCCCCGAAAAGTACCGATTGTTTCCAATTTATCAGATCTTCTACGTAGCCAAACACTTGCACAGCAGCAGCCGCATATTTGTTATTTTGTACGTACCACCAGAACATTGCGTAATACTCCTGTGAACTGAACATCTCTGTCGCCCGATTGCTAACCAACTGACAGAATTTTTCCGTAAGGGTTCCTCTACCCCAAGTAGTTTTCCATCGTTACATTGTGAGTTCACTCCCACCACGATAAAATTTAGGTAAAACCAGTTTCATCAAAGCGCGTAGCCCGTTAATTTATTGCTAGGGTACCTACTGTTTCGAAATAGAGAACAGATATCACGTGCATCGGCTTGAAAATGTCCGAAATAAAGAGGACCACCAACGTACCCGTTGCTTCCAGTTGGAAAGTACAATGTACATTGTTTTCGTCGAGAAGCAGGGTAAAAATTTCACTGACACGTGTAAGTTGACGCTGCTTGGCCCTGTCCGACCACCTTTGTAGAGGCCGGAGCGGACGTCATAATAACCGGATTTCGGTTATTTATGACGCAATTTCTCGGCTTAGTACAAGCGCCGCGCGTAGCCACCGCTAGCGCGGGAAGTCGGCTGGCAAAATCGCACTCTGATAGGTCCGGATTTTTCGTTAATATCTCGTTAACGAAGCCGCACGTAACATTTTTGTTAAGGAAAAAGTGGTTTCAAATCACCCCAACAACCCCTCATTTCCCCGAAAGAGAGGCACTTTTGAGACACCCTATATACATAAGCAAAAGAATATCGTACTTCGTTACTTTCGTTAGCTGCGAAACTTCTACTGAAAAGTGAGGAAGCGAAATTACAGAATAATTCAACAAAAAAAAAGATAAGTTCATAGCAACCTTAATATTTTATCTTATCTTATTAAAATTACTTATTACATTTATTTTTTTCTTTTTAAATGCCTTACAAATCAATATTGTTTAAGTTTTTATTTTACTGGGAGGTTACAAAGTGAAATTATAAAATAAGTAAAAATGAAAAGTAAAACCGCCCCATTGAGATTCGGTCGGGGTCCACTGACTGTTGTTCACGCGTTTAGGTTGCCGGGCATCGCGTTGAAAACGTGAGTTTTCGCCGCAGTAGGATTCAAACAGGATTTCCAAGCCAGCAGTGATGTCAGAATCGTGGGTCGCTTTACCCCCATCACTCTTTTCTTACTATAGCTCACCGTCTCTCGAACGGCCAGTGCACACGGACGGGGCTGGGATATGCTTGCGTGTGTGCCAGCACGGTGGACGTAAAGTGGGGGTAGCCGGGACGTCATAGTGGGAGACAATGGTACGTTGGAGTGGGGGAGTGATGGGGATAAAGCGACCCACGATTCTGGTATCACTGGCTGGGACATGCTTGTGTGTGCCAGCACGGCGGATGTAAAGTGGGGGTAGCCGGGACGTCATAGTGGGAGACAATGGTACGTTGCAGTGGGGGAGTGGTGGGGATAAAGCGACCCAGGATTCTGGTATCACTGGCTGGGATATGCTTGTGTCTGCCAGCACGGTGGACGTAAAGTGGAAGTCGGTAGGTTATAATGGGAGACGATGGTACATCGGAGTGGGAGAGTAGTGGGGGTAAACAGTACCACGATTCTGGCATCACTGCTCCCAACTGTTAAAACCTAAATACTCGCAATTTACATAAGTAGCATTAACGGTTGGCCAATGGTTGGGACTTAGTTGGGATATGGCGTGGAATACCGGATAATGAAAGAACTTCACGTGGTGATGTATAATAACAGTTTTATTCTCTCGCGACTAGTCGTTCCGAGATACCAAGGTTGACTCACACGCTAGTCCTTCTCTCACGTACCTCGGCTGTCGCTACAATAGTTAGTGTTTTTTCCTACAAATTCCCGACATAGGGCCTACGACGAAAACTTATGACAATTTGCCAACGAATAGCCAATGTTGGGCCTACAATTATTACAGTTGGTTAATTAACATGAAATTTACAACGATAATACAACATTGAGCATAATGCCGCGTCGGCATTGCAACGCGCTTTTTTATGTATACGAATATATATTGACTTATCATTGTTTTGTTTTATGTCATACAATGGCATTTGAAACAAAGAACAGAATGCTGCGTGTCAAGACACCAACTGATGCTAGCAAATCAATCGAATCGTGCGTGAGTTACGTGAAATCCGTGAAGCCACGCACGCGACCGCGATCTTCATTTGCCTAAACCAGTGGTCGGAAAACGCATTAGTTTAAAAATCCAAAAATCAGCAGCAGGACGATTAAAATTTTGTTGAGAGCCAAATTTCTTTTCAAGAACTTGTCAAGAACCATGTTTTTCGGAGTCGGTTTAAGCTAACTAATAAACATTAAATATAACCAAATATAATAATAATCTTATTTATTGACAAAAAATACAAAACACGCATTTAATGTGAACTATGACCTTGCATTTCCTTGGAAAGATTTGATAAGTCTGGTTTGTATGTCGTTGTTTTTATTTTCAAGCAGGATTCCAGATTCTCATCAGTAAGACGATTTCTCAATTTACTCTTGATGAGGTTCATGCTTGAAAATGATTGTTCGCATGAATACGTAGAGCCAAAGAGTGAAAGAATAGCAAATGCTAATTTTTTTAACTGATCGTAAGAGTCAGGAATACTCTTCCAGGTGTTGAAAATTATCAGGTCTTCTTTTTCCAGGTCTTTCAAAGCAGACCACTTCTGCTATGAACTGAGATCACATTTGTTTTTCTCTAATTTTTCCAGATCAACATTAAGGCGTTCAAATTTCGAACTCCATAATTCTTTGTTTTTAACTCCAGCAATTGCATTTCAAAAGCGCCAATGTCAATAGTAAAGGGAGAGAAATTCAATTTTGTTACGTCAGCACTGAGTGGTATTTAACAAAGGCTAACGTCGCTATGCTATTTCTGAATTCCTGAAACCTTCGTAGAAAAGCTTCCCTCATATTTAAAATTGTTGTATTGAAATAGCAAATGTCAATTACCGAGTTATTTTTTTATATTTACCGAGACAATTTGTTTTCGAATGAAATGACTTCTTCCAACATCGAAAAATTGTGTTTCCTTTCCCCTGTAGTTTACGATTAAGATTATTTAGATGAGACGTAACATCTACCATGAAATAAAATTTTTGGATCCACTGATCGTCCGTTAGTTCAGGATAGTCAAAACCCTTCTCAAGGAGAAATGCTTTAATTTCTAATAATAAGGAAGCGAATCGTTTTAAAACGTTTCCTCTTGAAAGCCAACGTACCTTATTATGGAGCAGAAGATCTGCGTAGTCACTCCCCATTTCATCTAAAAATTCTTTAAATTGGCGATGATAAAGAGCTCAATTGTGTTGACAATTTTGATGACCAATTCCATAACATTGCAAATTTTTTCTAGAAATTTCTGCGAACAAAGCGCTTCTTGATGAATGATGCAATGGTAAACAAGTATCTCATGATTTATTTTGTCCTTAAAAATAGAAACAAAACCTTTTCTTACTCCTGTCATACTTTCTGCCCCATCGGTTGAAATTGAAACAATTTTCTCGAGCGGAATATGATGTTTCTCCATGCATCCATGACAGCATTTGCAGTATCCTCGCCACGTGTTTGACCTTTCAGTGGTAATAATCCTAAAAGTTCTTCTTTAGGACCCGCAGACGAAATAAGTCGAACAAAAAGTGAAACTTGCGCTGTATCATTTATGTCACAAGATTCGTCAACAGCTATTGACACAGCTGAAACCAGTTTAAGATCTTCGATTTGCTGATTGGTTATATTCGAAGACATTCTGACTGTTCTATCTTTTACAGTTTTAGCAGACAGTGGTAACATTTTAATTTTTTTAACGGGGGAGACTCCGTGGCCCGTGCGCTGGCCGTGCACTCACACAATCAACGGGAACCGTGTATGTATATGCGATGCACAAGAGAGACATTCGATTTCGTAGGAACCAACTTGAGCCTCGACAATTGCACAAATGCACTTTTCACTGGTATAGAACTCACGGGTAGACTTCCCTACAGGGTGGTCTGGTCCGTATAAACGCCAATAAACACATTCTAATTGAAAGAATTAGAATTTTAGAAAGTGTGCGATTGTGACAGACGCCGATGAAAACACACAAGATGGCTGCACAAGTCACATTTTGTCAAATATCTCACGATTTAATGGTTTTCTCGTCAAACGCAGACCAGACCACCCTGTACACTACTATCACACTATCGTGGAAATTCGATTTGAGTCACTTTATCACTTCTGGAAGGCACAAGTTGGTTCCTACGATTTGATGCGTCCAGACGCAGAAATAAACATTGGTATAGTTCAAGGATTCTCCGCTAGAGGTGTTTATGGTATTTGCCAGTCACTTTGGCCTGCGTTACCACGAGCATCGATAACACAGAGGGAGTCGGTAAGTGTAACCTCGCAACACGTGGTGGATCGTGTCGATTGTTTTGTTACGCTGTTGCCACATGACAATTTTGCCCGTCAGGAGAACGATGGAACACCTACGGCCTACGGCTCGTGATGAGATTTCGATTCTCGCCGAACGTAGGAAAAGAACGGCGCGAGGGAAAGAAATCCGAGAATTAAACAATACGTACTAATGTGTGCAAGGATGAACCTTCTTATTCGTACTTGCAATGATGCTTATTTTTTTAATTAATGAAATTACATACGAGATACTTGACATGATATTCTCGAGAAACAAATTGTAAAAATGGCACAATATATATTCCGGGTATTCCACATACGAAAAACATGGAATACTATACAAATCTCTTGTTGGAAATGATATTTATTTATTTTTTATTGACATAATTGACGCAGGTGTTATATACTTACACAAATATTTCATAAAAGAGACACGAAAGGAACACAATTAAACGCATACGCTCTGTCAATCTTTCATTCGTCGCCCAGCAGAGATAGATTTTGTACTAACAACTGATTGCTGTCGCATGCGTACTTAGCGTATCAACTTCGCTGCGTCTGCACCTGTTCCAGTACGTATTTTGTTTTAAAAATTGGACCAACTGACTTGAGTTTTTTTGAGAAGCTAGAAGGATTAACTTATTAGGTGACATGTTTTCGTTATTTCGAAAAAACTACAATTGTTGGAATAGCGAAGAGAATAGTAAAAATATTAAGAAGTTCTTTATTCATGTTTTTTCTGATCCTATAGTGAAAATTTAACAAATACCTCTTATACACTTAATTAAGATAC
>NW_015374107.1:34348-58849 GCF_001272555.1 Dufourea novaeangliae | reverse complement strand
ATCTAGACTAATCTTTAACTTCTCATAAACATTCAAATCATTTTATGGATAACTAGCTGACGTATCCGCTCTCGCGCGGGCAGTTTCATATTGTAAATCATATTTTAGTTCGTACATACAGACTAGACTGTAATATACCGTGAATAAATAAGCAGCATAGAATTTTATATAGTGCAATATGAATCACATCGATTTGCGGCTTTTTAAACTTTTTTGTCTGCCTCAGCTCATCGTTAGCTAAAGAACATTGTCGCTTGACTGTTCCTTCGACTAACTTTGGCCAGCAGGAATAAATGGGCTGTTGAGCGCCGGGCGAGAGGCCAGCGACTGACGATCGAAATACAATGTAAACAGATAAGGAATGAAACGCATGAATGCAAATTTAATCTTTTATAGTTTTCAGTATACATTCATTAAAGTGTCACGAATGAACTGAGGAGATTCTGTCGGTGGAAATGAGTCCAAATACGACATCATTCGGATTATTTTCAATAATATATCATTTTCATCCGCAACATTACGTATGAGTAACAATTGTCCAATTACACTCGAATTTGGACGCATTTTAATCGGGAGAATTTCTTCAATTCATTCATGAGATTTTTATTAAAATATATTGCAAATTGTAAAAGTTTAAATTTTCATTCGTGCGTCATTCCTTATCTCATCTACGTCTGTTTACATTGTATGCCGATGGGTCGGTCGCTGGCCTTGGACATTCGGCGAGAATCGAAATCTCGCCACGAGCCGTAGGCCGTAGCTATTCCATTGTTCTCCTTACGGGTAGAATTGCATGCGGGACATGAGGCAACAGCGTCAGAAAAACGATACTGTCCGGCAACACTATCTTCGCGTAGAAAAATACACAAACCCAGCTTGATGGTAACGGGGAACAAAATTTATTTGTGGGTACAGCCGCTAGATGTCGTATTATCAAGCCGTCCCAAATATCGATTTTGTGTTTCCGCTGGCGTCCGATTGTTTACATCAGCGCTTCGATCGATTCGGAGTTGGCCCCAAAGGAGTCTCCCCCCTTAAAGGCTCGAGCGTTAAAGACTCAAGCTTCGAACCTTGAGGGTTTGAACCGCGACTCGAGCTGTTAAAGCTCAAGACTCGAGGCTTATTTTAACAACACTAGCACCAACTAACATTTCCTAACGGCTTCCTGATTTCGCATCAGGTTCGTCTGTACAGATTTTCCACCCTCCTCGCAACTCCTAGGCTACGCGTTCAGTTCGTCTGCAAAATCGATCCTAGTGGTTTTCGGGTTCGTTCACGAGTTTCACCTACCTGCGACTCCCTGATTTCGCATCAGGTTTGTCCGCAAGTGACTCCATTCCTAGAGGCTCCCTGATTTCTCAGCAGGTTTGTCCTCACTTTCAAACATTCTAGCGGCTCTCTGGTTTCGCGTCAGATTCATTCGCGCACCTTACTAATAAACTGATACCATATTCCTTGGAAAACCTACACTCACCGGCCTCTCGCGTTGCTACGACCCGGGCTCGTAACAGTACAATAAATGACGCATACCGTATATATGAATTGCTTGAGAAAAATAATTGACTGTTCGCTGAGATATTAACGTCACATTTGCGATTTGCAATACCTACCGACGTTCATATCAGAAAACGCAAACTAGCCACGAAGTTGACGCCGAAACCTGCGTCACGTGTGAACTGCTTCATACACTGCAAGACAGAAGTTTATGAGCACCCCAATTTTTGCGGTAATACCGTCTTATTCAGCGTCCCAAAAAACCCTTTTCCGTAAGCTTTTCAATTAAAATTCATACATTACACGTTTTTATTAATGAAAATCAGTTTTTCGGCTGTGACTAAAGTTTGTGAACACTTTGACAAAGAACAAATTTATTGAAAAAACAACAACATTTAATAATGATTCACAATATCGACACTGATTTAATAGTTGAGCTGTCCTCCTTTCTTCCTGATAATGTCAAAACTATGAGTTCTCGTGGAATCAATCAATTATTGAAGCAGATTCAGCTCAAGATGCTGTTAAGCTGCTAAAAATGCAGTTTTTAGCTGTTCCAAAGACTCATATTCTTTATTATTCGCGTATACACGACGAACCAATATCGCCCAGGCGTTTTCCATGGGATTACGATCTGGCGATCGGGCAGGCAACTCGTGTGCGCCGGGCCTTAAAGAACTTCTGACTAGACAATTTCTATGTTCACAAGCTTCTTTAACCCTTGAGAAAGTTCACAGCTTTTCATTAAAAAATTTTTGACGAGAGTCCTCTTGAAATGTGGCAAATGCTTTTAAGATCATGTTTTTACCACCTAAAAGACTTTTACAAATTCGCTGTGCCTTGTCCATTAATAATATGACATTGGTTAATTATCAATCAATATTTAGCTGTTTGTTATAATACTTAAAATTATTTAATACATTGATCGTCACAGTGAAAAAGGCCGTATGTAACCAGACACACTTTATTTCGTTTTTAAAGTCATAAATCGTCGAAAATATGTCCATTTAGTTAACAGAGGCTATTCATCTTGTTTTAACTTATACTGCAATATTAATTTTGCCCAAAAGTATGGAATGGTATTTAAATAATCCAGTCTCTTTGGAATGTACGTGTCACCCTTATTTCGGTGATGCGTCAGTCAAAGTGTTAAAATTCTTAATTATCCTTAATAGCTTTTCCTGGTATTATCAAGAAATTTAAGATTAAAATTAATATTGAGATGTAGGTTTAAAGTGTATGGAAAGATAAATAACTAATAAATGATTTTCTATCAAATATTAGTGATAAAAGTTTTCTCTTATTTCCAGCTTTTTAAATATGGCTCAGCCTATGCAGAATATGGATGTAACCAGTTCTTTCATCTCAAACAACACGAATAACGATTCAAGTAATCAACATTACCATTAATGTAATAGAAAATGTATAGAATACTCTTAAAATATTGAGATCACACATATTTTCAAAGTGTAATAAGAAAAGTAATAAGAAACTCATACTGATATATTTTCTAGACAAATTTTACAATCAAGAAATAACAATGAGCAATAGAAACAAAATAAACTTGGGACAGATACATAGTGGTTTTATTGATATGTCAGAAAATTATGAAAATCAAGGATTTCTACATAGAGTATCCATTGATGTTAAATCATTAGAAGCCACATTTCCATGGCTTGTTAAATTTCACAAAGTCATGTATTCATCTGTGGGAAGTAGAAATTCTAAGCTGTTGGAACATTTACTTTCACTTTATACACAGTAAGACAATTATTTAATCTAAAAATGAAAATAAATTACACTTAAAAATCTATTAAATTTCAATTAATAGAGAGAAATCAAATGATTTAAGTAGATATTACTTATTTCAGGAATATTTTAAGTAGTATAAACTCGTATCGTGAACAAGCATTTGACATGATAAGATTGAAGAATCATATAACTAGAACCTTAACATTTTTTCATCTTTACTGGCGCGATATGAAAGAGGTACTATAAACATCCTTATTTAACATTTTGGCAATTACGGATTATATGATTTGAACTAATAAAATAAATTAGTTGGACTAATGAATAAAATAAAGTTTAGAAGGAAATTTAAAATAAAGAATAACGAGTAGTAAATGTCCTTGAGTATGTAGATCAATCGCTAATCAGTTGCCAAAGTATAAAAACATACTAAGCAACAAATCATTGAAAATTAACTCTTCAATTCTTTTATAGTTTGTTGGCGATAGTGATTCATATTTAAATACAATGTCACTGCTGTTAGGTGTATACATAGACATGGAACTTAAAACTTTTAAACACACTAAGGATTCGTCTTCGATAGTTGCAAAACTTCTTTCTGCACTGTGGATATATTTAAGTAAGTTAACATTGGTAGTAATTAACAAAGGAACAAAATACGTCTTTATAGAATTTTTACATAATGTAAAATTTCATTGTAGATAATATGAAACAAAATAATTAATAGTGTTTGTATGATATCTTTGTAATTTTAAATGGAAATAGTATTTTTATATGTCAGAAAATTTAATTATAGATCATTCAGAGAGGCATATCTTCAGAGTGATACTCAAGCTGAAACACATCACTAAGAAGTGTGTGAGAATATATGAACCAATAATCATGTATGTAACTATTTATGTAACTGACATTATTGTTTAGTAACCTTAAAATTTTCTTCATAATATTGTTTTTTTATGTTAGGAAAAGCTTTGCTATTTTGAGACGAAACATAGAATCTCTGACAGATATAGAGTACATCAGGTATTTACTTGTATTAAAAATGTTGAAAAGAACAAAGGAAACTATTGAAGAGATGAAAGAAGTAAATAAGATGGCTCTCATAATCTTAGGCCCACAAACACCAAAAATGCGAGACGAACTTTTAAAAATTTTACCAAAACCTTCTGTTGGGCATGAAAACGAAACACTTTGGTTGTTACAACCAAATGTATTTGACTTGAAAGCAGCATGTAGTAATTTCTTAACCTTCGAAGACTTAGTATCCGTGCAGTCAAAGAATTCTGATGCAACTAATTGTCAGAAGTCACAGGTAATCTTCTAAAGATATCAATTTTCTTGATTTTAGATTTCTAAAGTTTTTCATGTTATATTTTTTAGACCATTTCACTGTACGGTGTCAATGTTGTCGAAGAATGTAATGTGAATCGTGAGTTCAATAAAAATGAAACAAGTAATTTTTCCCAGAATGTAGTCATTGAGAGTGGATACAGACAAAAAGAAGAAGAAAAATAGTAAGAGAAAATTGGAGTGGTTGAAAATGATGAAGAAAAAGTGTAAAGTGCAAAAACCAGTGGTTAGAAACAAAGTAAAAATCGCAGATGCTCACAGGACTGAAAATTCTGAAAAATCTGTGGACAAGATCATTCTGAAATATTTACCAATTTCTGACAATAAAGTCAGTGAACATACAGAAAGCTATGCTTCAACAGAACAAGATAATATTCATGATTATATTCATAATAAAAAAAATAAAGAATTAAAATGCATGTTTCAGCATAAGCAATGCAATAACTGTATTTTGTCATTCAAACAGGATGATATTCAACAGAACAGAATTTTATCTTTGTTGAAACTTTTAAATGTTGTGGGACAAAATATTAGGGAACCAAAAGTCACATTTAGAGAGGAAAATCTAATGTCTTCTCAGCATATGTTTATTTGTGGCGATGCAAACAGTGAATCTAGTGAAATAAATACTCAGGGTAAGGAGAAATTCTTATTACAGCCAAGTAGTTCTGTACAGACAATACTTTTATCAAAAGAGTGCCAAAATAATATAACAACTACAGACACTCAATCCATAAAACAAGAATTACCGACAAGCACAGACTGTAATATAATTGAGTCTGACTGTCAAAGTGAGTCTGTTTATGTGAAAAACAATTATCATTCACATGACGTGAGATCATTGGTAACTTCAAAAACTGCAAAACAGAAAAGTTCTTGTGATATTCATGAATGTACATGTCCTGTTACGGTAATTGCAGCGGAACCCTTCACTTGTCATAATTACAATATAATTAATCAAACAAACTGCGAAAACATATTGCAGGCTGCTGCAATTGATAATAATTCCAGCAACAAGAAATCGATCTGTAACAAGAGTATCGTCTGCATGCTGAACGATCTTGATAAATGTATGCATGTTTTAAACCGCATTGGTGAACACATCATGACAGTGCATACAGAGAAACAGCGACTGGAATGTTTGGAGAATAGTGAAGTCTGCGCCGTTACTACCACAGTGTTTGGGGATCAAAGCATAAAGTCAGGTTGGAATCAGAATACGAATCTGTTAAATTCAGAGAAACTAAGTAAATTTCTCGAATTATATGGGAAAAGAGAACTTTTAAATGTATGCAGCTGTACAGATATCCATAGACAGGAGAACCAAGATATTAATAAAATCTTGAATGAACTGAAATGTGAAAAATTACGGCCGAAAGATCTACATTCCTGTGAAAAGAATCATACTTTCTCTGAAACAAAATTAGTAGAAGGTTCTTTCTACAACCACATAAAGTCTGAGTTCGAGCAGTCTGAAAAAGCAGTGAAAAAGGAAAGTGTTGAAGCTTTTGGAACCATAACACATCAGTTTGAAAAAATGGCAGCAAATGGTCAGACAGATTATTTTCCATATGATCCAAAAAACATGGATGAATTTGAGAATATTGATATTCTAGATAGCATTCTAAATGGTGATATATCTATGGAAGACGAACAGGAAATTTTAGAAGATTCGCAGTCTTTGTTAATGTCACCAATCAGTTGCAATAACTCAAATAATGTACTAAACTGTATTACAGAATTCTTCTCACAGGTTGAGTATGTACATGTAAATGAGAAGGAAGATAAATATATTCCATCCAACACAAAAAATTCCTTGACACCGTTACCAGAAGGCAGTTTGGGAACAACTGGAATATTGAATTCTTTATTGGACTTTGAATTGACAAACATGGACACTCTACCAAACGATCTCATGTACTCTAATGTACAAACAGTTAATCCAAGACTGATAAAAAAGAACTTCGAAAGTGACAGTCTTTCAAGGGACAGAAATACTTCTGAATTGAATTCTTACACAGAAGAAACAGTTATGGTTGGCAGGAGCGATGAAAAGGATGGGCTTCCACAGAAGAAAATGGAATCATGTAACAGTAAGCGTGACTCTGTTAACAGTAGTGTCGATGTAGTTGGATTTGGATTGAACCCTAGCAACAAAGATGTTCTGCAATTCTCTTCTATAAATAAAAAAGTGTCAACAGATAATATATCTTCTGAATTAAAAGATCTGCTCTCTAAATCGAGCCTTTCTAGTCCTATTGACAAACTCAATACTAACATTGTAACAGAAAAATCTTATATTTTCCACAAGGAGTATGTCAATCATGTCCAATCCTTTAGTGATACGATGAATAATGTTTTGCCTGAAATATGTACTTTCAATGATATTCCATCAGATACTGTAATACACTGTGTAGGTCAGCGAAATGATAAGCATACCTACATGGAACTTGAGTCAAGTCCTGTGAGGAAACAAGAACCATTCGATTGTGAACTATTGTTTTCAACAGACTTGGTGGCACCTAACAGTATTACAGTGTCACAGAGTGAACCTTCAATGCATGAAAATTTCCTAAAGAAAAGAAATAATATTCAGAAGAATATACAACACAGTCAGGAGGAACACAATCATACAATGAAGCATCAAATAGAGGTTAGTGTACAATCAGGGTTATTGAAAAGGAAATTAAGATATAAAAATATGAAAACAGAAAATACAGAAGAAGAATCGGCTTCGCCTACTAAAGATGAAAGTAGTGTAAGATGCCCTCAATTTAATATTATCAATCAGGATGCTCAGAATATGTGTGAATTGCCACTATCATCGTTTCACATTTATCGTCAGAAATCACCACAGGTGTGTCCATCCGGGAACATGTACAAACAATTAAAATGTGTGGGTATTCAACAGCTGAGGAGCATGTCTCCACAAAAGCAACAGATTTTATTAAACTTTCATGGAGACTCTACAATGAATACCATTTCAAAGGAAGATTCCAAATCAGAGGATTCTCAACGCACCATTGAAGATAATATTTGGGAAGATGCGACTCTATTGTATGAATCTTTACGGAAGTCGGGAAATAAGACTTACCTAAAACTCCCAAAAAAAGGAATAAAGATTGACACGGATGTAGCTAAAATAAATAAGGATAAATGTATAACCGAAGTTTCGAGTAATATTCTTATTAAGTCTGGAATTAAGTGGACATTGCAGAATATGGATGCTAAAAAGCAAACAATTTTATCGACAGATGAAGAAACACCGTAAAAAAAACACTTTGTTTCTGCGAAGAAAGGTAAATTCAGTCTGATTGGTTTTGCTACAGTTCATTTTACATATAAATTAAATTTTATTTAGAGTCTATTGTTATCAATACTATTCTTTCAATATTCTAAGATGTTATTCTACTATTCCTCCAAGTGCCTTGTAAAATTAATTTGAAATATAACTGTATATATTTTTCATATCCGAATGTGTCAAAAAGTAATAATGTGACATTAATAATTTATGTCTGAAAAATCATATTAAGAAAAATGTCAAGCTTCTGTGCAGAAAAGTAAGGTTATTTCGATTGTTTCTGTTTCTTTTTGTTTTAAATGTGATTCATTCGAAATTATATTTTTTAATACACTTCTACAATTAAATTTGTTTGAATGTTTTAAATACTTTCTTAACATTATAAGTAATATATAATGTCTACACGGAAGATTAGATTTGTTGGAAGATACCGTCGTTTCAATAATGTAAGATTAATTCTTGTCTTCTAAACTGTACATATTCTAAATATTTTAATATCTGAACAAGTGAGACAATAATAATCTGGTATTAATTTATATTCCTTAAAAACAATGGTAAGAAGATTTCAAGCATAAAAAGTATATTTCGGGTAAGTTTATCATGAATTCACACAGATTTTTAAACTATTAAAAATTAAAAAATATTATCGTGTTTGTCACATTGTAAGAAAAGTTTTCTTTCTCAAAATTTATAGTAATATATACTGTTCTTTATGCAACAAATTATTACTATAAAATCTAACACAATGATTTCATATTATACAGTATTGTTTTTTACAGGTTTAACATGTACAAATAGAAAGAAAAATATGATAGGTGAGTAAATCTACAATGTGTACAATCATTTTAAAATAAGCCTTACACACTTATTAACAGAACTAAGGATTTTAAATAGAAATTTCGATAAACTTACACATACTTTATGAAAGTGAGTGTCACTACAAAAGAAACATTGGGTAAATGTATGAGCCGCCTCCTCATCATGAGACAAATTTCTAATTTCCAAAGATGTCGTTAATAAAGTACATGTAACAAACATCTGAATGGGTACTGTTTGCAGATGTAATACACAAAAAGTTTTTATTTCTTGAGGACAGCACTGTTTTAAATGGCAAATAAATATTCATAATAGTATATACAAGTCTTAACTATGTAAATAATCGTGATAATTATTGCAAATTTGTTAATCATAAAGGTTAGTTTAACATAATACATAATTAGACTGTAGATTTTATGCAGTTATGTATTTAATAATCTAATAAGGTCAAATCAACAAAGAGTTTTTTGGTTTATCTTTTTCTTTTATGTTGGAAGATATTTCTATTTAACACTTGTTTCTTAATTTGCATAAACAGTTATAGTTTACATGTGTTTAGTGTAATAGTAAAGTTGAATTTGCACAACTGTAATATTTCTTTTAATCGATAAAAATGATATTATCCGTCCCCCTAATTGAATTGAGGATCACCATGAACATATTCTCCTTAGCGATATTACGATTATGAAGCTCTTTCTTTTCAATGTCAATTTCAATGAACATTAATCGCATACATAAACCAGATTGTCAGTTGTAATTTAATTTATCCATTGGAGTGTCGTTCAGCGCGATTGCGTTGCTCACATTGCGTGTCGAAAAGTGTCTTAGAATGCCTTATGAAGTCCAACTGCATTAGCAATATAAACACTTAAGTAATGGTTTTCAATTGTTAAACACAAATATTTACACAAATACGTAACCGTAAAATACTAAACGTATTTTGCTTAATCAATTATAGGACTGCAACTTAGTAGTATAAATAGTGTTTTTCGACATGGAACGAAAGAAGCACGATCGTGCTGCTTGGCATTTTCCCATCGAATTTCTGGCAATGATCTGCAGCATTCAAACTATACTATATTAAATATTTCTTCTGTATAGCTTTGGTATTCCATGTTCAGTAAAAACAGCATTTTCTAATATTATGGTTTAATTGCTATTCACAGTATAATACAGAATATACAGGGTACTAATAAAAGTATGAAACATTTTCACGTGGTGTATTCTACATGTCAAATCAAGACGAAAATCAGGAATTACGAAATTGCGTTAGAGACTTTATTTTCGAGTTACTGTTCAAAATACAGATAAAATACTATAGGAGATCTTATGGAACAGGCGGTGCACAGCGGGGTATTTGACCCGAAAAGCTGGCCAAAACTATTTTAAAATTTACTCAATCTTCAAACTCTCATAACTTTCTACTATTCATCCAAAGTTGATGAACCAAAATCATTTTAAAGTTTGAACATTCTAGTTTTGAAAATTCCTCCTTAAGTGGGGAGCCTGGTGTAGCGGCAAAAAAAAATCGATTTTTTTTTCCTTCATAAATCGATAGTTTAACACCCTGCAAATGTCCTCCCAAAGCCACAGAACGAAATTCAAAAAATTAAACCTGCTACAGACGTTTTTGTTATGGAGTAGACGACGCAGGTATACCAGAAAGCGCGCGGCGCAGCGCGATGTGCTCAGTTTCTCGGTCCGTTATAAGTTAAATACACAAATTATATTGAAGGCGGGGACTCGAAGATATTATTGCAAAATAATAAAAAGTGAATACGTTGGTCACGTCGAGAAAAGGATGGGAAGTCGCCTGCGAACTGTCAGAAAATCTGCCAAACTTGAAGGAAAAGGAAAACTAACAGAGGTCCTTATTAGAAAATTGACAAAGTATTATGGTTTAGCCATAAGAAGGAATTCCGAATCTGTCGAAGAAATGCAGAAGGCTATAACGGCCACTTTTTTCATATGATTTCCACCGACAAAAAGCCGCTCCATCAAAACTGTCCCGCAGGATTTAACTCGTGGTGTAAATGGCGCATCGCAGAGGCTTCAGGTGATGTAAAAAAACACAGACACCCACCTGCACTTCATCCGGAGGTTCAAAAGATGATTCTTCCAATTTATAAAGATTTGTCACGTCTAGATTTGTTAGAAAGATGCTTAGGGGGCCATACGCAGAATGCAAATGAGAGTTTTAATTCCACCGTGTGGCGACTGGTACCTAAGCATCTAAATTGCGGCTTCAAAATTGTGGAAATTGCTTCCTTCTTAGCTGCTGGAAAATTTAACGAGGGATACAATTTTGTTCTACAATTAATGCAAGAGTTGAACTTAGTGATTGGGCAACAATGCAAGATGTTCGCCAACGTGTACGACGCGCAGCGGCTGAAGAGACAACAGCGTCGTAGCTTCAGCAGTACCAGAGAGGCACGAATTGCAAGGAAAGAAAAGAATGGGACCTTACTTGAAGAGTTTGAGGAAGAGAAGGGTCTAATGTATGGGCCTGGTATAGCGGATTAGCATGAAACAGCTGTAAGTATCCGAAAACTGTTATTTATCTTCACCGAAAACTTTAAACGTGTTTTTCTCGAAACGACGTTTTTCAAATTGGCGTGCAATGTAACTCAAAAAGTATTCAACCGATCGAGTTGGCCTTTTGCATAGATATTCGCGAACATTTTCTGCATAGAATGAACCTATTGTTCCAATGATATTGTTTAAAAAAACCATTTTTTTATAAACATTTAAAGCAAAATTTAGCTGAAAAAAATTAATTTTTTCTTCAAGAAGCTGTGATTTCTACAATTTTGTTTCTATTAACTTATATTTAGGTTCATTCTATGCGTATACTCTTTAACTAAAGAAATCTTGTTGAATATTTGATTTCAGACGAATACACCAGACTGTACGTTGCACGCCGCGAAACAACCCTAGTAGCAAAAAATATTGTATACATATTCATACAATATTAAAAAGAGATACAATCTGTTTTTAATATTTAAATATACATATAATATTTATTCTACATTAAAAAACAAATATTCTTTTTCAAATATGCAGGAAATATCTATTCCATGTTACGAGAAAAATATTTTTTTCTAAATACAAAATGAATCTTTATTTAATATTAGAAATGGAATATTTTTTTCCTAATATACAGATAATATTTATTTCATATTATGAAAAAAAAATTTTTTTCTCATTGAATGACTAAAATGAATCTTTATTTAATATTAGAAATAGAATATTTTTTTTTAAATATGCAGGAAATACTTTTCATGGAAAAATATTTGTTCCAGAATATGCAAGACATACAACTTTCATATTACGAATGAAATATTGGTTTCAAATATAAAATAAATCTTTATTCAATACTGGAAGTAAAATGTTTATTTTTAATTTACTTTGAATTCGAGTGTGTCACTTAATTGACATACATTTATATTATAAGAACATTAATTAATTAATTAATTAATTAATTAATTAATGTTCTTATTATGTGCGACAAAGTTGCACGAACAATAATCGTAACTCTTATGTCTCACGCAACGTGATTGAAGAGTATAAGATTAAAAAAGAGATCTTTCTCGGATTTGTCTAAACAGAGTCTGGAGATTAGACTCGCGGCGCTAGAAAATATAAACATTCGACTGCAGTCAAAGTATTTGGGAGAGGTCCTGGGCTTGTTGCAGCGGAGATCATTCATTCATTAGCGAGCAATCTGTGTTGGGACGCAACGTATACAATGTGAGACCCACGAAAGTGTCTCTAGAATAAATTTGACACCAAATCCCAAGACTTCGACCATCCGACTAGAAGAAATAAATCAGTCGAAGTGTCGAAGGCTCTTGAGCTCGAAGCGACGGGACTCGTCCGATCTTTTGTGCGACTTTCCGGCGCCATAACATTTACAGTTTAAGACAACGTCTGGACCATTTTCTAGAGCTCACCCCCAATTTTCTCCCACTTTGCTTCATCACCTCCACCACAATTTTCACATCCCTAAACAAGTATCTTTGCGTTCTAGTCTTCAGTCTTCAGCCAGCTCTCACATAAGGTATAACATCGTAGTTTGAACCATTAATTGAACCATAATTTGACCACAATAATTAGTTTGTGTGCGTGTATAGTTTACGGAAACTATAATATATATATTTTGTGTAATAATACAAACGATACGGATACCTGTCTACACCTGCATTTCATCGATCGCAGAAAATGTAAGTACATTTATGTAATATATTTTAAATAAATATACATATTTCATTTTCTAAAGACTTTCAATTAAAGTTTTGGTAAATGTTACGTTTAGGGCAGGCACCTTGGATGACATATGTTGTTAAGGTCAACATTCTGAACAACTTTTCTCTATACATCTATCCGTCGCTTGGACTTAGTTTCCGAGATAATTGCAATAAACTTTCGTTAAATTTTGGTTACAAGTACACTTTTTTCTCATACAAGCTGTCACCAAATAGTAATTAAAATATACAGAATAAAATACAAGTTGTTTTGTGGTTAGTTTGGCGGTGAGGGCCGCCCGACTACGCTTACAATGTTCCACATTTTGATTTCGTACATGTGTTTTTATTTGACGCGTACGTTGCCAATCCAAATGATTGTTTTCCTTAATACTTGCTTCATTTCCACGCACATATTAGTCGTTTTATCCTTTAATACTTAATATAACTGTTACATTTTTCAAAATTTTTTTGTTCATAACTTTTTAATTAAAAACGAGCGACGGCTAAAACCTCTTGGGGGTTACTCAAAAAGGTGACTTTGACAACATATATCAAGGTCAAGGTCATCCGAGTTGCCTCTCCTAAACGTAACATTTATCAAAGCTTTCAAAGATAGTTTTTCATACACCATTTATTTTGCAGTTACACAATTAAATTTCACAATGGCCGAAAAACGTTACAAAAAATATAAATTTATAAAGAAACAGATAGCTTTCAATCAGAATCGGATGAGTCTTGATACCGTAGAAGAAAGTATAATCATGCCAAATAATTCGAAAACAATTAATGACCCCGTCATATCCGATCAGAATCCACAGTTTGATCTTCAAATTACAAATAATAGGAATAACACAAATTACATTACAGATGATACTTTTAGAAATTTTAAATTAATTACATTTTTAAAAACATGGTCCCTAGAAAATAAAATCAATCATACCTAACTAAACAATTTATTAAAAGGCTTGAAGGACATTTTTCCTGAATATCAGATTCCACGCGCTGCACGAACTATACTAAAGACTATGCGCTCATCAAGCAATATTACATCACTTATTAGCAAAAAGAATACGATAGCTCAATATTCATATTTAGGTATAAAGGCGCATTTATTCACTTTATTAGAAAATGAAAGTGTATTGACGGAGCTGAAAGAAACATTTATGTTTTAATTAATTTTTAATGTCGATGGTATTCCACTTTCAAAAAGTTCAAATAAACAGTTTTGGCCCATTTTCTGCAAAATAGTATTGAAACATTGTACGGTGTCCCCTTTTCCAATAGCAATATATTATGGCGATGCAAAACCTAATTCCTTGACTGATTATTTAAATGATTTTGTACATGAATTGAACGATATTTTAGAATATGGATTATTTTACGATGGTAATAATTTTAAAGTAACTGTTATATGTTTTACGTGTGATGCACCTGCGAGAGCATTTTTAAAAAATATTAAAATACATACGGGTTACAAAGGTTGCGAAAGATGTACAGAAACGGGTACATATTACAAAAAACGAATTAGTTATGTAAAACATGACGCTAGCGCTCGAACGCATTCCCATTTTGAAAACTTTCACGAAACTGCTCATCATCAAAATAATCAAAGAACACCTCTGTTAAATATAATTAAACTCGATATAATAAAACATTTTGCTCTAGATTATATGCATTTATGTTGCTTAGGGGTAATGAAAAAATTACTCGGTCATTGGTGCAAAATACAGCTTGGAATTTCAGATAAAAATAAACTATCAAAGAGAATGACATCTTCTGCAAAATATGTACCCAGTGAATTTAATCGTAAATCGCGTCCCATATCGGAGCTACCTAGATTCAAAGCTACAGAGTTCCGACTATTCATTTTATACTTGGGACCCATTCTGTTAAAACAAATTCTTCCAGATAATTATTATGATCACTTCTTGTTATTTCATGTCGCTATTAGAATTTTATTACATAATAAGTTATATCCAAACGCAGAGTGGTTAAATACAGCTCGGGGAATGCTATTTAAATTTATTGACAATTGTTCTAGTCTTTATGGCAGAGAATTTTGTACATATAATATTCATAATTTAGTGCACATTTCAGACGACGTAGAAAATTTAAGATATTCTTTGGAGGAATTAAGTTGCTTCCCTTTTGAAAACTATTTAGGAAAGCTAGTAAGCATGCTACGTAGATGGAATAAACCTTTAGCACAAATAACAAATAGATTATCGGAAAATGGAATACCTACAGTCACGGAAAATATTAATACCCAAATAAGAATTACAATCAGCAATATCAAAAAAACAATACAACTTCCTTATTTTAAGTTAAAAGCGTATGGATTTTGTGACCGTTATGTCTTTTTAAAAAATGGACATGTCCTACAAGTCACAGACATATTAGAAAACAGAATAGTTGGGAAATTATCAACAAAATTAAAAAATTTGTATAAACACCCTATTAAATCCAAAATAATAGGAAAATTTAAATTTGATAAATTCACTGATGAAATCTTGTCTTACGAACTAAATGAAATTTTGTACAAATCATTCGTAGTTAAATGCCATTCATATTTCGTAGCATGTGAACTGCTTCATCAATATCATTAAATTTAAGTTTAAATACGTTATTTTAAAGTAAATATTAATTGAAGTATTTATAAATTTATATTTTTAAGGATTATTTCATATAATTTTTAAAATGTCGCCAACGAGGAAAGCCCACCACAATGTATCCAAAAAACGCATTATTTTCGAATCATCCGACTCATCTGATTCTTCGAAAGAAAGCCAACCAATTGAGCGATCGCAAATGGAAACACCAAGTAAGTCAGAAAATAGACAAAAATGCGGTACTTTGGGATTATCCCGTCGACCTCTTAACGCTCGCGAAAATGCGCAAATCCTTGAAAAGCAAGTTCCAAAATAAACATTCTAAACACATTAAATGTATGAAGTAATAATAATAATAAAATAATAATAACAAAAAAAATGTAAGTGAAATAATACGTAATAATAAAGTGTAATAAAAACAAAGAATCAAAACAAAGTAAAAAACTCTATTTTTTGTTATAATTACACATTGAATAGGAGCGCAGAGCACCGATGATGCATTCGGTACTGGGATAGGTCTGGGTTAGGTACTTTTTGATTTTTTACCTTAGATAAGATGGCAAAGAATAAGCCTATGAGCTTGAAACGACGACAGGCACTGCGTTTGCGCCAGAAGAGAATAAATAAGGAGAAGAAACACCGCTCAGGGGTGAAGTCGAGAATGAGCAGGGAGGACAGGCTCCGGGAAACGGAGAAAAGGAGGAGGAAATGGGAGGACTAGTGACACCCACGACATGGGATAACTGATCGCAGGACGCGGACGACGAGGCGGAAGTGATGCGGTTGCATTACGAGAGGCAAGCGGAAGAGAGGTTCCAGGAGGGAGGCGGTGAGGGGGAGGGGTGTAGTTATTGGGGGAAGGAGGTAATAGAGATCCAAGATGAGGAGAACATTAGGGGAAGGGTCAATTTAAACTATAGCCCAATCACTTCTCCAATTAGTGGGGTGTGGGAGGAGGATATGGGGGAGGGGGTAAGACTCCCATCACCTTTGGGGACGGGGGAGGAGGAAGAAGGACAATGGGAGGGAACGAGCGAGTGGGAGCGGATGGTGCTAAGTCGACACTTCCAACCAATGGTGGTGGGGGATAGGGGGATGTTGATAAGCGAGGACGTCACCCTGATATTTCAGAGGGATGAGTCTCTACAGGATTATATGGGCGAAGGGGGGGCAACGTTGGTGGAGGTTGGGGTGGAGGAGGAGGATGTGATCACGCTGGACTAACACTTCGGTAAGAAAAATGAGCCATACCACATACACAGTTCCTTGTACCAAGTAATCACGGTTAGGGGTTGATTTAGGTAGGAAAGGGAAAAAGAAAGAAATATATACAGGGTGTCCCACAAATGTCCTCCGACCCGGAAATGTGGCACTCGGGGGGTGAATTGGAACAACTTTTTCCTTAGCCAAAATTTAAACTGAGGCTTCGTTTACGAGATATTAACGAAAAACCGCGACCAATCAGAGCGCGAGTTTGCCAGCCGAGTTCCCGCGCTAGCGGTGGCTACGCGCTACGCTTGTACTACGAAACTTCGAACAAGTAGGTCACCATGCATCGCAGGAAACCGCGTATAATAATAGCAAATAAACAAGACGTAACAAATAAAATCATACTTCTTATCATCTGTCTTTTGTTATTTAACGAGATTAGTGAATGAAACGTAAATGTAGGCAAATTATGTGTAACGTAAAAAGACGAATGCACATTTACATTTTTGTAAATTCCTTTGTACGAATTTGTAAATTTCCTTTTCAAATAACGTGTGAACGAAAAGGTAATGTAACAGAAAATAAACGAGAAGTTATTGTACTTCGGTGAAATTAATAAAACAATAATGACCAATAAACTGAATAGAACTCACCCTTACGGAAATTCACCTGCAGCGTAGAAACCTGCGTCAGTAGGTCAGTGTACCGAGCCTGGGCATCGACGGACGAAATGGTTTATGGCAGGGTAGAGTCCATGCCACTGGTGATCGCAGGTATGCGACACCAGCCGACGTTAAGAGTTGCAACGTCAAGTGCCGCCGGGTTAATCCATCGAATATGTATTCACTTCACTGCACTGCACTAACACTGATCACCCGACACAATCACTTAATGTATTTTTAATCCAACGTGTTGTTACTACGTTAGGAAAATTCGTGGCCTCGGAAAGGGCCGATTGTTTTCAATTTTTCAGATGTTTTACGTAACCAAACACTTGCACAGCAACACCCGCATATCCGTTATTGTGTACGTACCACCATAACATTGCGTAATACTCCCGTGAACTGAACATCTCTGTCGCCCGATTGCTAACCGACTGACAGAATTTTTCCTCTACCCCCAAGTAGTTTCCCATCGTTACATTGTGAGTTCACTCCCACCACGACAAGATTTAGGTAAAACGAAACCAACGGTTCTAGGATAACACGTGCTTTGCAGAAGTGCAAGGGAAGAACCGTCGCGCAGTTTCTCCAAGGCGCCGTAGCCCGTTAATTTATTGCCAGGGTACCCACTGCTTCGAGATAGAAAACAGACGTCACGTGCATCGGCTTGAAAATGTCCGAAATGAAGAGGCCCTGGCCGACCACCCTTGTAGAGGCCGGAGTGGAATTTTCGGTTATTTATGGCTTAAAATCTTCGGCCTCGTAGCAATCGTGAACTCACAACAGAATTGACAATCGACAATTTTATTACAACTTTGTGAAATTGTAGTTCTCATGAAAACATTTCATACGTATTTTTTTTTTTAGTATTCCGTCAAATATCTCGGAATTTATTAGAAATATAAAAACCGTACAATTTGCAATATTGTGTTTGTTTTGATATTGAATGTAGCTATATCATTGAATTCCAGAATAATCCCTTTCTTTAAACAATCTTTCGACGACTCCTGACAGTGCGCGCTGCAGGTAAATCCAAAAAAAATACTACCGTATTCGTTGAACTCTTTTCCGTAAATCATTGACACTTTGATATAGCTTTTAATCTCATTGAAATAGTCTGGAGCGTTAGCGATACCATCAGTCGACTGTAATAGTGGAGCGCCCGATTCTTTTACCTGAACCGGGGCGCACCGCTGTCTTCAATGGGTTACTATTACGTTAATATGAACCGCATCACCCTACCGATAGGCTTATTTTACGGAAAAGAATTTAACGAATACGGTTTTTATATTTCTAATAATTTCCGAGATATTTGACGGAATACTAAAAAAAAAAATACGTATGAAATGTTTTCATGAGAACTACAATTTCACAAAGTTGTAATAAAATTGTCGATTGTCAATTCTGTTGTGAGTTCACGATTGCTACGAGGCCGAAGATTTTAAGCCATAAATAACCGAAAATTCCACTCCGGCCTCTACAAGGGTGGTCGTCCAGGGCCTTGCAGCGTCAACTGACACGTGTCGGTAAATTTTTTTCCCTGCTCCTCGAGATAGACAATGTACACTGTACTTTCCAACTCGAAGCAAGGGATACGTTGATGGTCCTCTTCATTTCGGACATTTTTAAGCCGATGCACGTGATGTCTGTTTTCTATCTCGAAGAAGTAGGTATCCTGGCAATAAATTAACGGGCTACGGCGCGGCGCCTTGGAGAAACTGCGCGACGGTCCTTTCCTTCCAGTTCTGCAAAGCACGTGTTATCCTAGAACCGTTGGTTTCTTTCTACCTAAATCTTGTCATGGTGGGAGTGAACTCACAATGTAACGATGGGAAACTACTTGGGGGTAGAGGAAAAATTCTGTCAGTCGGTTAGCAATCGGGCGACAGAGATGTTCAGTTCACGGGAGTATTACGCAATGTTATGGTGGTACGTACACAATAACGGATATGCGGGTGTTGCTGTGCAAGTGTTTGGTTACGTAAAACATCTGAAAAATTGAAAACAATCGGCCCTTTCCGAGGCCACGAATTTTCCTAACGTAGTAACAACACGTTGGATTAAAAATACATTAAGTGATTGTGTCGGGTGATCAGTGTTAGTGGTCGTGCAGTGAAGCGAGTAAGTATTCTGTGGAATTACCAGGACGCACTTGACGTTACAACCCTTAACTTCGGCTGGTGAGGTATACCTGCGATCACCTGCGAACTGGGCCATACCCTGCCATAAACCGTTTGGGCCGTCGATGACCAGGATCGGTACACTGACCTACTGACGCAGGTTTCTACGCTGCAGGTGAATTTCCGTAAGGGTGAGTTCTATTCAGTTTATTGGTCATTATTGTTTTATTAATTTCACCGAACTACAATTACTTCTCGTTTATTCTTTGTTACATTACCTTTTCGTTCACACGTTATTTGAAAAGGAAATTTACAAATTCGTAAAAAGGAATTTACAAAAATGTAAATGTGCATTCGTCTTTTTACGTTAAACATAATTTGCCTACATTTACGTTTCATTCATTAATCTCTTTAAATAACAAACGACAAATGATAAAAAGTATGATTTTATTTGTTACGTCTTGTTTATTTGCTATTATTATACGCGGTTTCCTGCGATGCATGGTAACCTACTTGTTCGGAGCATCGTAGTACAAGCGTAGCGCGTAGCCACCGCTAGCGCGGGAACTCGGCTGGCAAACTCGCGCTCTGATTGGTCGCGGTTTTTCGTTAATATCTCGTAAACGAAGCCTCAGTTTAAATCTTTGCTAAGGAAAAAGTTGTTCCAATTCACCGCCCGAGTGCCACATTTCCGGGTCGGAGGACATTTTTGGGACACCCTGTATATATAAAAATAATAAAAACAAAAGATATATATGTAATAATACTTTATAATAATACATATATATAAATAGAAATAAGCAATATAAGAGCAAGAGTAGGGGGAAGGTTTTTGTAACACACAGCATAGGAGTAGGAAGTTTGTAGTAGGTCGTTAAATATTACTTCAGTATTGTTTATTTGTATCGATATAAAGGAGTCCAGCGAAGGAAAGGAAGGGAAGAAAAGAAGAATGTGGTCGCAGATGGAATCAGAATCCCCCGAGATGGTTATTGATGACTCTGGGTCGATAGAATCGGGAAACGAGGCAGGGGACGAGGACAGCAGAAGGATGCCAAGGGAGTTGTGTGAGACGAGCGGGGAAGGACAGAGGAGAAAGGACAAAGGGAAGGAGAAGGGGGGGGGGGGGAGAAACAAGGATGTCATTGCGATGAAATTGGAAACACATATTGGATTGAAATTGCATTGAAATTGGAACTACATATTTGATGTGTTTTTCAAAAGATCACTCGGGTTGCGGAGAAAGTTCGCCTTAGTGCGATGGGGGGTGAAAGGGGAGGGGGTATTGTTTACTACGAAATGTAATAAGACATACAAACTTATTGTGGAAGAATTGGAGAAAGGTGTGCAGTGGAGGGGGTCGAGAGTGATAAGGTGCTCGGCGGAGGAATTGGAGAAAAGAAACACGGTGACTGTGTGGTGCAGTCATAGCACGATGGCATTCAAGGATATGGTGGAGGCGGTAGAAATAGAATACCCGTCGATGGGGGCGAGGTCCTGGATCCTCTGGAAGGAGGCGGACCCAGAGGACAAGAGAAGGGAGTTTGTGGTAAAAGTAGAAACGCAGTCGGCGCAACAAATTAGAAGAATGAATGGGAGATTCAGACTATGTGGGGGGGGGGGGGGTGATTAGGATAGTGTGTAGAATTATTTAACTATTAACTTCTTAAACTTTAACTATAACTTAACTGTAACTGTCAGCCTTACTTAGCTTTAGAATGTAAAAATGTATAAAAAAGAAAAAAAAATTTTTTTTAGGTATGATAAGATATATAGATAGATAGTATATTGCAGTGTAGGAATAAGGTATATGGTACAGCGCATTAGTAAAGTAAGTTCTAGAGGTAAGAGTTATAGGTTAAGTATATAAGGCTTAAGTATAAGGATAATAGGGATAGTACGATTGACTGTAAATAGATAGAGGCGAGAAGAAAGGGGAGAAATAAAGATATAATATAGAGATAAGTTAGGCATAAGACTCAGGGTAGGGTATTAGAATAATAGGTAATAATAAGGTTATAATAGGTATAAGAGGAATAAAATAATGTTACAAACTGGAAAGGGTAGGAATTTTTTTCACCCCGCATCTATATAAAGGAAAGGGGGGTATATATGGGGGAACAGCGGAAGCAATAAAGAATAATGGGAAGGGGAATGGAGGGGTGGGAAAGGAATTGGGAGGGAAACGGAAAGGAGAAGGAAAGGGGGGAGTAAAATAATACGAGCAACGAAATAGGTAGGTTGAGTAATATAGTAGTTAAACTAAATTAAAAACACAAGGAGTAGCAAGAAGAATAATACAGATAAAAGTTGCAAGTAAGGAGGTGGTGGATGTTTTTGGGCACCTCAAGAAAAGGGGGGAATTGTATGGGAAATGTATACAGTATAATGGTCCGGGGGGGAAGGATATAGATCAAGTAAAACCGAGATTAGGCAATAACAGCGTTGGGGGAACGAGAATGTACCGAGAGCTAGGGAAATAGGGGGAGTGGAGGAAGTTGGAAAACGAAATAAGCATATATCCCTTTCAGGATAAGGAATGAAGATCGTGCAAATAAACTTGCATCACGCGGTGGCGGCGTCGCAAATGCTTACGAAACACATGAGGCAGGATAATATTGCCATAGCACTCATACAGGAACCATACATAGCACACCAGGCGGTACGGGGACTTACAATGACGGGAAAGGTATATTCGGTCCCGGTTAGTAAGGATCTCCGGGCGTGCGTGGTGTGCAGGGGGAACCTGGTGGTAACATTCCTGCCTCAATTGAGCACCAATAATCCGTCAGTCATCTCGTTAAATGTTAGGAATCAACAGCAGGACACGATGAACGAGTTGATAGTGGCGGCAGGTTACCTCCCCTGGAACTCGGTTGATATTCCAGGGGCAGAAATAGCAAAACTAGTGGATTGGTGTGACGCGTGGAATACTCCGTTGATACTTGGGTTAGATGCGAATGCGAGAAATGCAGCATGGGGTAGTACGGATACCAATAACAGGGGATTGGCGTTAATGGACTTTATATTGCATAAAGATCTAGTCTTATTTAATAGAGGAAGATCGGCAACTTTCCAAACTGCGGATAGGAGTGAGGTATTGGATATTACATTAGGTAATCAGCTAGCAGCCAATATCACAGCTGACTGGAGGGTATTGAACGCAGTAACCATGTCGGACCATCTATATATCACATTTGTAGTCGAAGGTCAAGGTTCTAGGATGAATTATCCAATAAGAAATCCACGAAAGACGGACTGGAAAGCATTTAGGGCTAACTTGTTGTCAGGGATTACAGAATTGCCAACAAAATATGGCACGCAGGAGCAATTGAATGCGTATGCACAAGCATTATCAACGATATTAATACATAGTTGGACGGAAGCAACGGAAATAAAGCCACGGGAAGAAGGTAAGAGGGTACCGTGGTGGAATA
Organism: Dufourea novaeangliae; assembly: GCF_001272555.1. Taxonomy (NCBI): domain Eukaryota; kingdom Metazoa; phylum Arthropoda; class Insecta; order Hymenoptera; family Halictidae; genus Dufourea; species Dufourea novaeangliae. Next base: position 35,855 of record NW_015374107.1, on the reverse strand, counting down.
AGGAATTGACCAGACAATCGCAAGAGGTAAAACAACTGGCAAGGGCGGTACATAGGAGAGGTCTTTGGCACGATAGAAACCAGTTGAGGCTGGCCAGGAAAACATTAAAAAAGAATCTGTTTAAGGCAAAACGAGAGGCTTGGAAGAAATTCTGTGCATCCGTATCTAAGGTATCTAACGCGGCAAAAATCAGTCATTTACTGATGAATGTAGTACAAACGCAATTGGGGGCTCTTAAGAAGGGTGATGGTAGTTATACAGAGGATGATGGGGAAATTCTGGGGGAATTGCTAAAAACACATTTTCCGGGTTTTTCTCTAACTCCGCATTTAGGGAATCCAAGTGAGGCAGGGGCCGCTTCCGAGCCACAATGGTCATTGGCCAATACCATAGTGTCTCCATATAAATTAAGGGAGATTATTGGATCATTTAGTCCGTATAAAGCTCCGGGGCCGGACGGAGTATATCCGGCGATATTGAAAAAAGCAATACCATTGGCAGAACAGGCACTACTAAAACTCCTGAGGGCATCATTTGCAACGGGATTCTTACCAGAAGAATGGACAAAGACCAAAGTGATTTTCTTGACTAAACCAGGGAAATCAGACTACTCAACGCCAAAGGCGTTCAGACCAATAAGCTTAACGTAATTTACGCTGAAAACAGCGGAAAAACTGTTGGACAGATATATTAAACAATATGTCTTTCCACTAAAACCATTGCATGATAAACAACATGCATTCAGGACAGGACACTCGGTAGAGTCAGCGCTACACAATGTAACACTGGCAATCGAGAAGGCACTGAAACAAAAATACTACACGATTGGATGTTTCTTGGACATAGAAGGAGCGTTTAACATGACTTCGGTGAAAGTTTTGAGTACGGCAATGGAGGAATTCGAACTCCATCCGAATCTAATACTATGGTTTAAGACAATGCTGACGAAAAGGAGGTTAGTAGCAACAAGAGGCAGTATTACTGTTACAGGATACGTGAACAAGGGGTGTCCGCAGGGTGGTATTTTATCCCCTTTGTTATGGTGTCTCGCGGTCAATTCATTCCTTCATGCATTGGAGGACTGTGGGGTCACTATATCCGCATATGCGGACGATGTGGTATTTCTGGCAATAAGCCAGGATATACATGAGGCATACGATAAGGCGCAACATGCATTGGAAATTTTGAAAATCTGGTATGACAGTACAGGGCTATCGGTGAACCCAGATAAGTTAGAGGTGGTAAGGTTTACGAAGAGAATATCGATACCAGCAACGGAACCTTTAACATACGAAGGTAAGGTGTTACAGCTAGTGGATACCGTAAAGTTTTTAGGGGTAACTTTTACCAGTAAACTATTATGGAGGAAACACATATTCAACAAAGTAAAATGTGGCAAAAATAATCTGCATATGGTGAGCAGAGCAGTAGGGGCGACATGGGGTTTCTCGCACAGAATCACAAACTGGATATACAAGTCCATTTTTTTTTTTTTTTTTTTTTTTTT
>NW_015374107.1:31952-33343 GCF_001272555.1 Dufourea novaeangliae | reverse complement strand
CCCCCCGACCGCCTCGGGCGGCGGGTCGATGCCCTCGCGGCGGTGCGCCTGCCGACGCCGATAGACCTCGGCGTCGACCACCGTCTGGAGTTCGAACGGCATGACTCGCGCCAGGACGACCGCCGCCTCGTGCGACAGGGTGCGGTATCCGCGGGCGATCCTGACGGCCATGCGGCGCTGGATGCTGCGCAACAGTTGCCGGCCGCGCCGGCAGGTCGCCAGGTTGGGCGCCCATACGGGAGACCCGTAGAGCGCCATCGCCCGCACCACACCCGCGTACAGGCAGCGGACTCCCTCCCCCGGACCCCCGAGGTTGGGCAAAAGACGACCCAGCAGGGTCGTCACGCCCTCGATCCGGGGAACGAGGCGGCCGAAGTGGCCCTCCCATCTCCACCGGCCGTCCAGGTCAAGGCCGATGTACTTCATCCTCTCCCCGACCCGGGCGGCCGCGTCCCCCACCCGAATCCAGGGCTGGGGCGCTCGCCGCGACAGAGGCAGTCCATGAAACAGGACCACCTCCGTCTTGGGCGGCGATATACGCAGCCCCAACTCCTGGATCACCCTGGCCACCGTGGCCACCGCCACCTCGACCAGACGGCTGACCCTGGTTACGTCCCTCCCCAGCCCGATGACGAGCGTGTCGTCAGCGTAGCACACGACACGCACACCGGGGGGGAGGGGACCGCGCAGCGCCGAGTCGAACCCCAGGTTCCACAGCAGTGGGCCCAACACGGACCCCTGGGGAACCCCTCGGCAGACCCTCCGGCTCACGAGAGCACCCCCTTGACAGGGGTACTCTATCGACCGGTCCGCCAGGTAGTCCCGCAGGACGGCCCGCTGATACGGGGGCACTCCACAGTCCCGGAACGCCCCGCGTATCGCGTCCCAGCGGAGGGTGTTGAACGCGTTGGCTATGTCCAACGACACAGCCAACGCCACCCCCCCCCCCCGGGAGACCGCCAGATCCGCGAGAGCACGGACATGGTCGACGTCGTCTAGCGTCGACCGGCCCTCGCGGAAACCGTACTGGCAGTCTGCCAGCCCGGAACCACCGACGGACAACCACCCCGAGATACGGGCAGCGAGCACACGCTCCAACAGCTTGCCCGCCTTGTCGAGGCGGCATATCGGCCGATAAGCCGAAGGGTCACCCGCGGGCTTTCCCTTTTTCGGGACCACGGTCAGCCTCGCCCGCTTCCACAGAAGCGGGAACCGCCCCGACATCAGGCAGCCGTCCAGCAGCCGCCCGAGTCGGGGCCCAAGGACGCGCAGAGCCAGGCGCAGAGCCTTACCGGGAATGCCGTCCGGCTCCCGAGGCGCGCGACGGCCGCCGCGAGCTCCCCCTCGCTGACCCCCCATTCGGCGGACCACTCCACGGGGTCCGTCGGCTC
>NW_015374107.1:25468-30936 GCF_001272555.1 Dufourea novaeangliae | reverse complement strand
AAGCTCGGCCAGGCTATGCAGGAACAAGTCCTGCGCCCGGGCCGAGTGGTTGAGGTTGGCCTGGAGGACCCGAGTCGGGGGCATGAACACTAGGCTGTGTCCATGGCCTCCTCCCGGCCGCATCCTCCCTCCTTATCGACCGGCGCCTGCACCGGTCGATCTCCTTGCGGCTGCGAAGCCGCAGCCGCGCTCGGCGTCGCCGCAGCCCCTCCCCGCTCGCGCCGCCGCGACGGTGGAGGTGCGTAACCTTTGCCGCCTGGGCGATGTCCGGCCAGCCGACCTAAGTCGGCGCAGACCGGGCACCTGGGGGTCTCGGCGCAATCCCGAGCCACATGTCCGGTGCCTCCGCAGGGGTAGCGCCGTCCGCCCCTGTCCGCATCACCCGGACACTTTTGGCGGACGTGCCCCTCCTCTAAACAGCGGAAGCACCGCAGTGGCCGGGCCGCCAACACCTCCACTCTGGCCAACGACCAGCCGACCAGAACCCGTCCGGCGGTCGCCAGCCTCCTAGTCGCGGCCAGGGGGGCCCTCACCCACACCCCGCCGAGGCCGGATCGATTGCGCCGCACGACGCCGGTCCGTACCTCGGCGGTGGTGCATTCACCGGCCGCGGCAATCGCCTCCGACACGGCCTCCGCGGTGACCGACTCGTCGAGGCCCGTCAACCGCACCTCGGCGGTCTTGACGGGCCTGCTGACGCGCACGTCGGTCCCGCGGAAGAGGTCTTCCAGGCGCCGCGCGTGGGCGTCTGCCCGGGCAGCGCTTTCCGGCCCCGGGACCTCCAGTATCGAGGCCCTGGTCTGACCCTTGCGGTAGCGGAGGTCCGCGATGCCGACGTCCGCCAGACGGACGCCGGACTTCGCCTTCTGTAGGACCTCCGCGTACGAGGTCGAGCTGCCCGGGGCGACCGTGAGCGCCACCGCGGCCCTCTTGGGGGCACGCGGCGGACGCCCAGACGCCCACTTTCGCGCCGGCGCCGCCTGAGGAGCCGGAGGCGGAGGCGCGGCGGCCTTGGCCCGCCTGCGGCGCTCCTTGCGGCCCACGACCTCCGAAAAGGTGGCCGGGGCGTCTACGGGCAGCGGAGCGCTCGCGGGCTCTTGCCGCTGCTGCCGCCGAGGCGCTCCACGAGGCGCGCCTCCATCTCGGCGAACAAGCGCTCGACGCGCCGCTCCACGGTTCTCTCGACCGCGGCCATAGTGACGGGGCGCTCCTCCCGAGACGCCCCGCCAGGCGGAGGCGACCGTGGACCCGGCCGCGACTCAATCGCCGCCACAGCGGCCGCGGCGGCCCGCTCGAGCCGCCGCCGAGGGGGCAGTGCCACCGTCCCGACCCCGCCGGCCCGCTCGTCGGCGGTACAGGCGGCGGCGGCATCAAGGCCTCGACGGGGTCTCCGACCTCCATCGGGACCGGGGCCCCCGCCGTCTCCGCCACGCCTACCGTCCCCGTCCCTGCCACCGGGGACTCCTGCCGGGCCTCCCGCCGCGCGGACAGCGCTTCCACGGCGGTGAGCCGGGCGCGGAGGTCTCGCTCCTTGCGCTCCAGCTCCAGCTCCCGCTCGGAAATCACCGTCCGCTTGGCCTGCTCTGCAGCCGCATTGCGGATTTGCAGGGCGGCCTCTCGGAGCATGCGGACGCTTGTGCCCTTAAGGTTCGCGCTGCAATGCGCGACCTTTTCTATAATCTGGACGCGGTCGTTTATGACCGCGCCCAGATCGGGCGTCGGGGCGCGCCGCATCTCCCCCGCTACGGCGTCTCCCGGTGGCAACCTCTTACAGGATTTGCTGACCGGGAGCGGCGGCACTGCCCGGTCCTCCAAATCCTCCTCGCGGAGGCTCCGCTCCTTAAGCGTGAGCTCCATGAGCTTCCGCTTAGCTCGCGCCAGCCCCACGTAATCGCCGGTGGTACGGGGCCGCCCCCTCTTCCGACCGCTCCCCGCACCGTGGTCAATCGCCTCCGATCGAACCGACGAGATGGATCCCACCAACGTATCCGAGCCTCCGTCATCGTCGTCGCTGATGACAACGGCCCGGTCGATGCTCCTGGAGCTGGAGCATCTGACAAGGCCGTCAGGGAGGCGCTGGAGACGCACTATCGGTGCACCTCCTGTCACCGAGCGGGTCAGCCCCGACGGGCCGGGCACCGCCTCTGAGGGGGTATTGCTACCCCTTCCTTCTCCAGTAGCCGTTGAGGCACCGCTGGCCTGGTGGTCCACCAAGCGGGCCCCGCAGTCGTCGGATAACGACGCAGGTGTGGCCTACTTGACCACCACACCCGCGCCGGCTCCTGGGGCACCGAACTCCCCTGGAGCAGTAACGTTACACTTTGCTGTTGTACTGTCCATTCTTATTTTTCTCCCATCTCCTTCACCACCAGTAGTAGATAGGAACCCGGTGGCCTGGTGGTCCACCAACCGGTCAGATGACGACACGGGTGCGGCCCGCTCAACAACCGCACCCGCGCCGGCTCCTGGGGTTCCGAGGGCCCCTGGAGCAGTAACGTCCATCCCGTGTTTTGTGTCTGCCATATGGTTTCACCGCCTCACTCTCCTACCACTTACACCGTTAGCACCCTTGACGGCCGAGGCCGCCAAGGGTCCCAGGGGGCACCACGTGGAGGTGGTGTAAGTGGATTTGACCAAACCGGGCCCGCCGACTTCGCCGAAATTCGCCGCAGCAGACGACACCGAAGTGTCGCCTGATTGTAGGGCGAACATCAGCTCCAACGTGGTTTTTGACGCAGGTAAAAGTGTTACGTAGGAGCCCGAGGACCCCTACGCACCCCTCGCTGCGAAAACCTGATCCAGCCTCGCCCCCCCGGATATACAAGTCCATCGTGGTACCTAGAGTGACTCATGGTGCTGTAGCTTGGTGGCAGGCGGCAAACATGGTAACGGTAAGGAACAAGCTCAATGGTCTTCAGGGATTGGCTCTAAGACGATCCTTAGGGTCATTGAGTACCACGCCGTTGCGAGCAATGGAGGTGATAACTAATAGTACTCCATTAGAAAGGGTGATTACAGATATCGCGGTACGTACGGCGCATAGGTTGAAATGTTGGAATAGTTGGACGAGCAACAATTTTGGGCATGCATCAATTATGAACACGGTAGTAGGGCAGGAACTACGTGATTGGATGGACATGGAGCAGGATAGGTGCGCACCGTATATGGTAACGGAACAACAATTCAAGGTAATTATCCCTACGAGGGAACAATGGAGAAAGGGGGAAGTTCTAATCTCCACGCAATCAAATTGGTACACGGATTGATCGGGCAAAAATGGTCTGGCAGGTGCTGGATGGACCAACGGATCGACGGAAAAGTATTATATAGCGCTGGGAAGGAATGTGACTGTGTTCCAGGCGGAATTATACGCCATCATTAGGTGTACGCGGCAATTGATGGATAAAAATACAAAGAATGAGACAATAAACATCTTTACAGATAGTCAGGCGGCATTATTAAGCGTACAGAAGCTCATGATGACCTCTGTAACGGTAAGAAGGTGTAAGGAGAATCTGAATGAACCAGCAAAAGGAGGTAATAGGGTGTCATTATACTGGATACCAGGACACACGGGCTTACGGGGCAACGAATTGGCGGATAAGCTGGCGAATATGGGAGCTGGTATTACACCACCAACAGCTTCTAACAGGTTGGTGCCGTTGGCAGAAGCGGAATTTAAACGAGGACGCAAGGAATGGTATTTAGAGCGCAGAAAGCGAACATGGAAAGAGACGGAGGGATGCCAGATGGCAAAATCTATGCTGGGAAACAATCCCATATACAAAAATTCAAGGGAACTCATGAAGTTAGCGAGGAAAGATACGAGAAGGGTGGCGGGATTTCTTACAGGTCATGCAGTACTGAACCATCATCTGACCAGGATGGGGAAACGACAGGACGAGATGTGTGAATTCTGTGAGGAACACATAGAATCAACAGAACATGTGTTAATGGCATGTGTTGGACTTATGGGACCAAGGAGGAAGCATTTCCGTAAGTCGATTCTAGAGGAGGAGGACCTTGAAGAACTTAGGGCAAAAGATATCGCAGAGTTCGCAAGAGACATGGATAAACAACGACCAATAGAGGAGGAAAGCGAGGAGGAGAAAGTGTGGTAGGCAGAGGGGAGGGTGGTGCGGATGGGACGGGGTGGGAGAAGAGGAAGGGGGGGTGGATAGAAGGATCTTGACGAGACTCCGTAAGTCAGGAAGAAAAAAAAAAGGGGGGGGGGGGGAAATAGGCAACGAAAGATAGATCAACAGCAGGTTACATGGGGGAGTAAATACTAGCGTACAAGGTTTATCTACAGGTGACACTACCTATGCAAGAGGGCATTTGAATAAGGAGAGCCGGATACGAACCACAAAAGGATTGGACGGATATACAAGGCACCAGGGCAGGAGCACGGAGCTGCTCGTATCAGGATTAATAAAAGGCTTGGGATAACGGGTGATCCGGGTGAGGAGTACGACGGATTGATAAGCGTGGACCTAATCTGCTTGCTTACGTACACTCTCGGTGAAGGGTAATGTGGTTTACGAACCCGTGCTTATTCGCACTGGGGATGTCGAATTCTCTTCACATCATTGCTCGAATTAAATCGAAAGAGAAGAGGGTTCGACCCCAGGAGACGGTAAACAAGTGCGGCGTGCTAATCACCGACGTACCGGGAAAAATCCATGAGTACGTCGGAGGCACGTCATGGAGAGGGGAAGCGACCCAGCGAATGGAAACTCACGGTGGCGGATCACACTGTAAGGAGTCTTTGAAGCCATTAATCCTGACCTGCAACAAAAAAAAAAAAAAAGAAAAAGTAATAAAACATGATAGTAGAAGGATGGATACGGACCACTGGAAGGAAAGAAAAGGACGATGACACATAAAGGAGGAGGGGGTGGTTTACACATAATATGTTAGATATAATAGTAAGTTAGAGTTGGATATATACTGATTGTTTACAGGTACTATTATGTCGGTTATAAAGGAGATATTATGAATCATCAAACAGTTAATATGAGATGGAAAATACATAGGAAGGAAATGGGAAGTCCGGATGCGAGGTATACATTCTGTCCCATATAATAAAAGAACCTACTACACCATGCGACGCGGCTATAAAGACTCGTGGAAAACATATTGTTATACGGTCATTGTAGAGCTAGGACGACTGAGAAAGAAAATATAAAACCTATGAGAAATATATATGTGTACGAAACAGATTGTGTTAGGCGAAATGAGTATCCTATCCCTCATGGTCCTCCGAATAATAGATAAGGAACGGTTTAAAGGGAAGGGGGGGGGGGGTAGGTTTGGTCGAGCGTGTTGCGGATATATGGTCTTGCATGATTATATACAGGGTGTCCCAAAAATGTCCTCCGACCCGGAAATGGGGCACTCGGGGGGTGAATTGGAACAACTTTTTCCTTAGCAACAATGTAAACTGAGGCTTCGTTACCGAGATATTA
>NW_015374107.1:21603-24807 GCF_001272555.1 Dufourea novaeangliae | reverse complement strand
AAAATTCGTGGCCCCGGAAAGGGCATATTGTTTTCAATTTTTCAGATGTTTTACAAACACTTGCACAGCAGCACCTGCATATCCGTTATTCTGTACGTAGCACCAGAACATTGGGTAATACTCCCGTGAACTGAACATCTCTCTCGCCCGATTGCTAACTGACTGACAGAATTTTTCCGAAAGGGCTTCCTCTACCCCCAAGTAGTTTCCCATCGTTACATTGTGAGTTCACTCCGACTACGACAAGAATTAGGTAGAAAGAAACCAACGGTTCTAGGATAACACGTGCTTTGCAGAAGTGGAAGGAAAGGACCGTCGCGCAGTTTCTCCAAGGCGCCATAGCCCGTTAATTTATTGCCAGGGTACCTACTCCTTCGAGATAGAAAACAGACATCACGTGCATCGGCTTAAAAATGTCCGAAATGAAGAGGACCATCAACGTATCCCTTGCTTCGAGTTGGAAAGTACAGTGTACATTGTCTATCTCGAGGAGCAGGAAAAAAAGTTTACCGACACGTGTCAGTTGACGCTGCATGGCCCTGGACGACCACCCTTGTAGAGGCCGGAGTGGAATTTTCGGTTATTTATGGCTTAAAAACTTCGGCCTCGTAGCAACCGTGAACTCACAACAGAATTGACAATCGACAATTTTATTACTACTTTGTGAAATTGTAGTTCTCATGAAAACATTTCATACGTATTTTTTTTTTAGTATTCCGTCAAATATCTCGGAAATTATTAGAAGTATAAAAACCATATAATTTGTAATATTGTGTTTGTTTTGATATTGAATGTAGCTATATAATTGAATTCCAGAATAATCCCTTTCTTTAAATAATCTTTCGCCGACTCCTGACAGTGCGCGGTGCAGGTAAATCCAAAAAAAGTACTACTGTATTCGTTGAACTCTTTTCCGTAAATCATTGACACTAGTTTTTAATCTCATTGAAATAGTCTGGAGTGTTAGCGATACGGTCAGTCGACCGTAATAGTGGAGCGTTCTTTTACCTGCACCGGGGCGCACAGCTGTCTTCAATAGGTTACTACTACGTTAATATGAACCGCGTCACCCTACCGATAGGCTTATTTTACGGAAAAGAGCTTAACGAATACTTTAGTATTAACGAATACTTTAGTATTTAGAATAGTACTTTTTTGGATTTACCTCCACCGCGCACTGTCAGGAGTCGGCGAAAGATTATTTAAAGGAAGGGATTATTCTGGAATTCAATGATATAGCTACATTCAATATCAAAACAAACACAATATTACAAATTATATGGTTTTTATACTTCTAATAATTTCCGAGATATTTGACTAGAACCGTTGGTTTCTTTCTACCTAAATCTTGTCGTGGTCGGAGTGAACTCACAATGTAACGATGGGAAACTACTTGGGGGTAGAGGAAAAATTCTGTCAGTCGGTTAGCAATCGGGCGACAGAGATGTTCAGTTCACGGGAGTATTGCGCAATGTTATGGTGGTACGTACACAAGAACGGATATGCGGGTGTTGCTTTGCAAGTGTTTGTAAAACATCTGAAAAATTGAAAACAATATGCCCTGTTCCGTTACTCGCGATTTCGGCCGGTCGCGCGGCCGAAACACGGCACGAACAAAGTGCGTTCCCCCCGGTCTCCGCCTCCGTTCGCGTCCCCGCGAATCCCTTCGACCGTTTTTCCGGGCGCCAGGTATGTTTTCCCGTACCGACCGATACTCCCCGAGTGTCGGACCGAAACCTGCCCCTACCGAGGGGTTGAACTCTACCGAACGACCGAGGAGAAAGCACCCTCCACCGAATGTTCACACGACGAGGGTTTCCAGGGTTCGCAAATATCGGAACGATAGACTTCCCTCGCGACAAGGATTCCCGTCGGACGACACAGACACGAAAAAGAAACGTTCAGAAGGAGTTAACAAGCAAATAACAATTTATTTCCGTTTTCTTTCGCCGGCCTCTGACGAGACCGCGTTACAACAAGAGTGGGTGGTTTAGCGACGAAAAGGAAAACAATTCAGCGGTCGACTATCGTCGCGGCCCGCGCCTTCGGTATCACCGGATTCCGGTACGAGACTCTTTTCTTCGCTATTACACGGTCTCCGACCGCTCGAGATGTTTAATACGAAATTTACAGAGACGCGGTCGGACGGTACTACGATACCGCCGATAACATAATACGATACAATGACTTGAGCGGCAGTCGCATAACTTCTGCGTCCTGGAGGAAAGCTGCCGAGAATTACGATATTACTATTCCCGAGGAACCGCCGTGGTTCTCCCGCGCGCGCTAGCGAGATACGATACTAATTTTTCGATCGCGACATAATCGGGCAAACGAGATCTAGATTGCCGTGTGAGAACAGAAGAGAGAGCTCACTTACAGTGGTCGATGATCCTCCTCTCGATCTCGCTCCCTGCCGGGTCTCGGTACACGCGCGATACGGTATTACGACTTAACTCGCTAAGACGGGCCACTCAAGTGACGATTTCGGGGCTCGTTACGCGACGCGAGGCTCTAGCGGGCCCCCCACTAAGGAGTCCTATTGCTCCTCGTACCCCCCCCGTGACTCCTGTGGAGCCATGCTCCTTCGGCCCAGGGACGACACGCCAAGGAAGGATCCCCTGGCCACGGAGATCGCTTCCCTTGTGTGCGGAGCCCAGTCTGACACCCTCCTACGTGGTTGCTGCGGCTCCTCACGGGTTCCCTGCCCTCTGACTCCTCCATCGTGGGGTCCTTCTGCGGAGGAAGACGTCCGGGTCGCCGATCCTTATCCGGTGGGTGATTTCCTGTTGCCCCCTCGGCCGACCAAGCGCCTCTCGAAGCCCAGGCTCGATGCGAGAGCAGGCCCTTTTTCCTCCTGTCCTATCCCCCTGGGATAGGACCCTTATCCGGTCGAGCGGCCGCTCGACGGGATTCCGGGGCGGTCCCTGTAGCAGAGTCGGTGGGTACGGGCGATATTGCGTCTTTGGCCCTGCCTTGACCCCTATCGTGACGGCCCTGCAATCGCGAGCGGTACTCGGCGCGAGATAACCACATGGTTAATACAAATTCTAACGGTATTATTCCCCTACAAATCCTCCAGGAGCGCTTCGATATTATTTCGTGTAGGCAGGGAGCGGCGGAGGGGCGGTCCGGTTCTCGGTTCTTCCGCGCCCGAGTCAAACTTCGGGCGGGAAGGGGCACGGCGCAAAATGCATCGTAACA
>NW_015374107.1:1793-21317 GCF_001272555.1 Dufourea novaeangliae | reverse complement strand
GAATTTCCGAAAGGGTGAGTTCTAATCAATTTATTGCTGATTATTATTTTCTTAATTTAACGCAAGCTATGGTTTATTTACGGCAATAATTCTGCAAGTTTCTGTACCCAACTTTTTCTTCGGGCTTTTTGAAGAAACTTATTCATTATCAGTAACATTGTTGACAGTTATTAAACTACGAATTTTTATACCAATACCAAATTACGATCACTTCTCGTTTATTCTCTGTTACATTACCTTTTCGTTCACACGTTATTTGAAAAGGAAATTTACAAATTCGTAAAAAGGAATTTACAAAAATGTAAATGTGCATTCGTCTTTTTACGTTACACATAATTTGCCTACATTTACGTTTCATTCATTAATCTCTTTAAATAACAAACGACAGATGATAAAAAGTATGATTTTATTTGTTACGTCTTGTTTATTTGCTATTATTATACGCGGTTTCCTGCGATGCATGGTACCCTACTTGTTCGGAGTTTCGTAGTACAAGCGTAGCGCGTAGCCACCGCTAGCGCGGTAACTCGGCTGGCAAACTCGCGCTCTGATTGGTCGCGGTGTTTCGTTAATATCTCGGTAACGAAGCCTCAGTTTACATTGTTGCTAAGGAAAAAGTTGTTCCAATTCACCCCCCGAGTGCCCCATTTCCGGGTCGGAGGACATTTTTGGGACACCCTGTATATAAGGTCGCAGGTCTGGTAAAGTTACTAAATAAGAGGTTTTAATAACATAAAATTTATACAAGTAAGGTTTAAATATAAAAGAACGTGGCACATCGCACACAGGAAAGGAAAGGAGCAGGATTGATAGGGTAAGTATACTGGCAGGAAGCAAGAAACATAGGACCGATAAACACAGATTATAAGATAAAACTCATAAAATAATAAATAAGGAATAAAACAACACAGGAATGCTTACACTCAAGCCAAGAAAAGAAAAGAAAAGAAAACAGTAATAATAAATATTGAGATAATACATAAACATAAAAATTATAATCAACTCAAGAGATAACATCCGACTTCAAGAGGGTAGAACGCAAGGGATACGGGTCGGGAATAGAAAGAGTGGGACTAGTGTTTGTCTCGAAGCTCGATCTATGAAGACCGTCCGTGAAGAGGGAGGGTGCAGGGCGGAAGGATTCGGTGACTCCCGCTCAGACACAAAACTCCCTCTCAGTCCCCCCCTGAACCCGAAAGGACAACCGGATCATCTACCGAGAACCCTCAAGGGCGACGGGATAGGATGCTACAGGATTCACGGCTAAGACGTGCGAAACGCGGATCCGATCTGTAAAGGAGGTGCGATGGGATACGAATCGGGAGGGCAGCGAGCAAAGGGGCTGACACAGCCCACTGACACGCTCCCCGAAGACCATTCGTGAAGAGGCGACACGGGGGAAAAGACAGATGGGGAAACCTGTCGACTCCAGCTGCATTTCGCTTCTCAGTCCCCGCTGTGACCCCAGGACTACGGGAAACTCGTTCAGAGCCAGTACCCTCCACGGGAAGTCAAGGTGGCGAACACAGGATCCGCGGAGGACAACGGACCGGGTGGGTTCCGGGAGGTAGCCTGGGAGTGGCAAGGGCCAGGAACCCGAAGACCGTCCGTGAAGCGGGGAGGTAGAGGTATCCGTCCACCGACGGAATGCCAGATACAAAATTCCCCCTTCGTCCTCGGAAATAGAGAGAGATAGGAGCCGAGGGATCCGATCGCTGGCGTTGGCACAGGCATGCGTACACCGAACGCGCATACAAACACCTGTCGGTGCGAACGTTCAGTGGGCAAAGGACACCGGTACCGGGGAGCTGGCGGGATAGCGGACAAGGACGCGTGGTCAAGCACTGGACCAGGAGGATCTACGGATGTATGCTCTTGGAACGGGGACAAGCTACCAAACATCAGGATCGCTCATTCGGGCCCGAGGGGCGGGGGGGGGGGGGGGGGGGGGGGCCGTTCCAGGTGTATAACTCTTCGGAGGCCTGGTCGTGCCATTTGAGTAGTTTTTCACGCGACGGGGCCCGGATGCGATACCGAACAGCGGAGCGTATACTGGCATCCCGAGTCTCGGAAGGATGAAGAGCATCGCTTGGCGAGACATCGGTCCAACGAGCTCCACGAACATCGTATTCTGGAAGGCAGTACATTACGGACGAAGCACCAGACGTAAAGGATGGCATTACTGAAAACAGGCCTCGTCTCAACGGGCGCGTGCCGTTAAGAACCATGATCCTGGAACACAGATGTCGACGGGTCATGGGGGCGCTTGGCACACGCTACAACGATCCGTGGTACGCCGGAGAGAGAGGGCATCAACAACTAGGGATCTACTCTACCTCGCTTTCACCACTTTAAACTCACAAACCCTGCTCTTAATTAGATTAATTAGATTCAATTGGCGATGGATTCATTTATGGTCCATTGCGGCTCCCGGGGGAGGTGATCGCCGAACCCAACCACGTCTCTCCTTGAGATCGGCTAGAACGGCCTCCCCATATATCGCTATCGGAGTCCCGGAACTCCCTCCTTGTCCTTGATGGGGGGTGGTAGTTTTGACAATGGGTAACCAGAGGAGGGGGGGTTCCTGAATTACTCGGGACATAGGTAGGTAACTGATACGGGGTTGAACTAGGTGATACAGCTCTCTCTTGATGATGGAAGTACACAAACACGACGATACCACCCCTGGTACAGACCCGGTCTGTGGGTGAAGCAAAGAGTGAGCTGGTACTCACTTTGGAGACGAAGGATCGGTTGCCCCGACGACCATACTCCTTTAGCTATTTTACCAGGTAGGGATGGGACGATCCTAGTGATTCTCCGCCCCCTGCGCGAGTACTTCCCCTGCCTCCATGTGACCCGGGCCTAAAAAAGTTGGTCGGGTTGGAAAGCCGGGGGAAACAGACTCCCCGGGTAACGCCCACCGCAGTCCTATTGCAGGGCTGTGTGAAATCTACCGGCATCACGCCACTGATGGGCCTTGGGGGGGAGTAGCGAAAGTCCCTCCTCCCGGGAGGAATAGGCCAAACTAAACTAAACTAGGTCTTGGGTCTGCTCTACACCCCTACTACAATTTCGTGTTTGGCGGAAATGGTCGACGGGACAATCCCAAAGTACCAAAAATGCTAAATCTTTATTATAAATATCAAAATAGTAATCAATTATACATATAATAAGATAATCTTAAGATGATAATAATACTTTGTTGATGAGGGACAATTGGCCGTATTAAATCGGCAATACATTGAGCTAAAATACGACGTAAAACTAATTTTAAATAAATTAGAGAATATTGAACGTCTATTAAATGTTAGAGTAACGGCTGGAAGCAATCATGACGAATTAGCTAATGATTTTCTGAATCAATTACCATTAGCGTCGATAGTTGTCATCAACGATTTTGATACGATGATATCAGAAGACACGGAAAAATTTAATTCGCTGGTTTGTATTTATTTTTGTTTAGTAAGTGGTTCATATATATAATCTGTAATATTGACATAAAATAAATAATGGCATATGTTGGACGTTGAATGATATTTGAATATCGGACACTTGTAACAATGCTTCTTGCACGTTTGGTTGTTCGAGACAGACTAGACTTTTGTAAAGGCAGTACGTGACCGATTGTCGCTGGGGGTTCATCTTGTTTTTCGTTAGCAAGGACTACACGCATACACACACACACATACCGCATTTGTTGTCCTAACAGAGTTTTTGCCATGATGACTTTCTCACAGCATATATTTTTCAGGTACAACTGTTATATTTAGTCGGTGGAGACACCAACAAAAAAATTATTTATAATATGCTTCGGAAAATTATGACAAATGAAGCAGCTACAAATTATTTCGGACAAGGAAAGAAGAAAAAATTATCATTTATAAATTTAAAATTATATGATGCTGTAATGAGTAAGTAACTATAATTATTACTTTTATGTATTGCCACGAGCTATACGTAATACATATGTATGTATTTTGTTTCATTTTTAATTTCACAGCTGTTACAAGAAGAAGGCAAACGACGATTACGGAGGTGGAAATAAGACAATGCGTGTCTTTATTTTTAGCGACAGCCAAGTCAAGGCTGTAACCAAATAATTTTTTCTCTAGCTTCTTTCGCTTTACTAAATTCAATTTTCAGAGAAAGTCATACTTTGATTATTGTTATGTACTTACATCTTTATTAGCAAGAATTCACACTTACATGTAATTACGGAATGTTATGTACTAGGAGCCTCTCGGGCGTGGACTGAGTCCCCGTCGCGGGTACCGTTGGCCTGGTTCCCCATTTTGGGGACAGGTGATGCTCGCATACGATTGAGTACATTACAATTATAATAAAAAATTATAAACAATAAAGTTCCATAAGATTCTGTTCAGCTGCTTCCACACTTTTGAACGGTAGTGTTTCTTTTTTTGTGCCACTTGTATTGTTAGAGAAAATTGAAATGTTGGCAAAACGATTTTATCTGATGATTCGAAGGGATAGAAACACTGCTACATTACATATCACCGAGGTTCAACAACGTAGGCCCACGTAACAAGGAGGGATAGGTTACCGCTCCGAGGAATGCCCGCGCCGCGCGATCACGTGTGCGCCCATTTTTAGTTCGCGTTTGGAATCGAAGTTTAAAAGAAGATATATAATAAATATTACATTAAAAAAACACTAAAGACCGATCTAGAGAACCATAATTATCAAACCAAATATAAAAGTGAGTTAAATATATTTTTTCAAACATCAAACCAATATTTTTTGAGCCACACATTTTAATATAAAGCAAACATTCGATTCAATGATTGTATACACATACATTAAATGTAAAATAAATGTTTAAAAAATATAGACTAATTTTTAATCATTCATAGAATATAACAGAAATATTTATTTTACATTTTTTAAATATTGATTGTATATTTTCTGAATATTTACTTTACGTATTTTAAATATTTCTTTCATATTTGATGAATATTTAATTTACATTTCTTTAACATTTATTTCATATTTCCTGTATCTGTATATAATATTTCAATCTAATATTTATTTCATATTAAAAAGTGTGGCTCAAAAAATATTGATTGAATATCTGAAAAAAATATTTAAACAATATTTTGTGCTACTACGGAAGTGCGGCGCCGACAGAGTGGGAAGAAGCTCTCATAACTTTGTTGGTTGTCATTTTTTAATAAAAAAAATTTTGTTATAAACTATAATGTGGTAACATAACAACCTATAATTTTGAGAAGGATCGATTGAGTACTTTCTTCAAAAATAATTTCCGAATATTCCTCAATTTTCGGCGAGTTACACCAGGCTCCCCCCTTAAATAGGAGTGTGTCAAACTGTACTTTTCCTTGATATTCGTCAAGTGCTACGGAGTGCAAACAATATTTTTTTGCAATTTTGATATATACCACCGGAAAGTATGATCGTTTGTCTTTAAAATAAACCAAACCTTATCGAAGAACTATGTTGTTTAACAAAAATACAGCCCTTTAAAGGAAACCTATATTTTTCAAATGTTTTGTGTATGGTAAGATATGTATATGTATATGATATAATAAAACTAGAAGGTCATCAAGGAACCCTTGTCCTAATAAAGTTAATAACATACTAAAAACTTCAATCGTCAGAAATTGACAGACGAAATTTATAATAGGTTAACAATTAACTGACAGCGATGGATGCACGCGGGTCGATTGTATCTACGATCATATACATTCTGATTTATGGTATATAATATATAAAATAATATATATTTTAAGAATATTTTTTATTTGCAATATATAATAGAATTAATTTTCGTCAAAAAATGCTTTGCAAGATTCTTCATCAGATAGTATTTTTTGCACACGTGTTGCTCGTTGCAAGGTACAGCAGACAATGGGGGGTGCAGGTGTCGCACGCACGCTCGCACGCGAACTTCCCGTTACGCTCGCGCGTTACCAACCTATATCCCCAATCTTTATTTCAATATCTTATAGTTATGATATATCTGTCCTTCATCGATCTATCATCCACACCTCAATTACCCCATCATCAGATCAACCATACAATAGACGCCTATCGTATAATCCTCTGCCTTCATAACAAGCTAAACTGCATCCAGAACGGAGGTTTTTTAACGAAGTTATAGTCATTTACAGAAACGCAGACCATTGAACGGTGCCATGCACGGAAGACATGAAACCATAAAGAGGCATGCGTTTCTGTACATGGCCATAACTTCGTTAAAAAACATCCGTTTTGGATGCAATTTGGCTTGTTTTGAACGCAAAGAATCATTATTTCTGAAATACATGCAAAATTCTGAACACTGTTATCTATCAGGAACATCCGTTCTGAAATATGAACAAAATTTTACAATTTGAAGGCCCTCTTTATACGGGAAGATTTTACCTCTTGGGCACCGAGTTAAATAAAATCTAACGGAAGGGTCAAAAGGTAGAAAGTTCAGGCTTTAATTTGCCGTTCGTTTAAACAAATTCTGACGAATATTACCAAAGTTATGGAACACTGAATCCCAATAATTTTTCACTAATGCAGAAGTGAGGCGATACTTTTGAAGAGAACTAACTGTAGTTTTAGCACTTCTCAGCACCTAATTTTTCAAGAAATATGCAGGGTGTTCGACAACTAGTGGGAAAAAATGTAAGGGGTTATTCTTTGAGGCAAAATAAGATGAAAATCAAGAATAACGAAATTGCGAAAAATGCTTCGTTTGTTAGTTATAAGCATTTAAAAATTGACCCAAATGATGGCAATCCGCGCGCACGGAGTGTCAGTGGATCACGGCTCCTCAGGGGCGTACAGTCACTTTAAAGACTCAACGACGTGTAGGAAAAGTCGGTAGAATAGCTGTCTACTTACTTCGTAGAAGATGTTGATAAGTTGTGCCCGCGGTATTTGAGCCGAATTCGCAAAAAATGTAAATATCTTCTTACGAATATTATCGAGTAGAGAGGGTTAATGTTTCCTCTAGTTGTCACGTATCATAATTCCGCGAAAAGTGTCCACACACACTGAGCGATTGTCCCGTCCGCGAAAAATGTCCACACACACTGAGCGATTGTCCCGACCGCGAAAAATGTTCACGCACACTGCGCGATTAATTACACCCGCGAGCGGTTCCTTCGTTGGGTTTAACATTCTACACGTTACTCAAAACTAACACTCAAGATAATTAATTTATAACTATTTAACACTAATTTGTAACCTACTCTAATTAATTTATAACATCTATTTATACTAATTTTTAACATGCAATAACTAATAAAACCTGCAATAATTAATAAAATCTACAATATTTAATAAAACCTACAATAATTAATACAATCTACAATATTTAATAAGACCTACAATAATTAATAAAATCTAAAGTACTTAATAAAACCTACAATAATTAATAAAATCTACAATAATTATTAGGTTGTTCGGAAAGTAATTTCGTTTTTTTTATGAAAATGAAAGACGATTTTCTTATAGTGAATAAATATTTTATTGAATTATACATTGTCCATTCTGGTCCAATACCTTTTGCCATCATTCTGGCAGTAGCATGATTCCACGCTCATAAAATTTGTATTCTTTGCTGGCAAAAAACTGATCCATGTGATTTTTGACCTCCTCATTTGAAGTAAAGGTTTTACCGTCTACAAAATTTTGTAGAGACCGGAACAAATAATAATCAGAAGGTTCCAGATCTGGAGAATATGGTGGGTGTGGCAGTATATCCCATCCAAGCTGTAAAAGCTTTTGGCGAGTTACCAAACTTGTATGAGGTCTCGCATTATCTTGGTGGAACACTACACCTTTTCCATTGATCAATTCTGGCCTTTTCTGTTTAAGTGAATCATTCAATTTGTCCAGCTGATTACAGTACACTTCAGAATTGATCGTTGTGTTGTCCGGTAGAAGCTCAAAAAAAACGATTCCTTTGAAATCCCACCAAACAGATAGCATCACCTTTTTTTGATGAATATCGGCTTTCGAAGTGCTTTGATCCGGTTCATCTTTTTTACTCCATGATCTCTTGCGTTTAACATTGTTGTAGACAACCCATTTCTCGTCCCCAGTGATGATGCGCTTCAAAAATGGATCATTGTCTTAACGTTTGACAAGCATATCACAGACATCAACGCGACGGCACAAATTTCTTTCCATAAGAACATGAGGAACCCATATGTCGAGCTTTGAGATTAAACCTAGGCGTTTCAAATGATCATGAACGGTCAAATTCGATAAATTTAATTTCTCAGCGATCTCACGAGTTGTTATTCGCCAGTTTGCATCAATTAATGCCTTTATTGTGTCTTCATCAGCTTCAACTGGCCTTCCAGAACGTGCATCTGCAACATCAAAATTGCCGGATCGAAATTTTGCGAACCAGTTTTGGCACTGGCGTTCTGTCAATACATCTTCTCCATACACATCGGATAATTTTTTTCTTGCTTGAACAGCAGTCTTACCTTTTCGATAGTAAAAAAGTAAAATATGCCGAAAATGCTGCTTTTCACTTTCCATATTTGAAAGGGCACCAACCAAAAACTACTGCGTAGAATCAATCGAACTTTTTCACAAGCAAGCCTTTCTATATCAGCTGTCAAAGTATATAATGATTATGCGCCTTAAGTGTGAAGTTGGATGTGAAAAAATACAATTAAGTCCTCTGTTGGGAAAAAACGAAATTACTTTCCGAACAACCTACTAATTTGGACTACTTATAACGACGACATACGCGACACCACTAAATAATCAGTACGTAATCGCTACATAAATTAAAACTTAGTTTTCCGAACATGAACTCTATTTGCTCGTAGAATGCAAAGGACACCGTTCGGAAAGGACAACTGATATTGTTGAACTGATCCTCCCTCGTTAGGATCGATGTGGCGTCATACGTCGATCCCCACTCTTCCATGGTCAATACTTTTTGGGAAGGAAGAGCTGCATGGGAATGTGTCTTGGAGGTCGCGTTTCTTTTCGCATATTCTTAAAGCAACATCTGTATTTTTTTCTCATACACCACTCGGGGTCTCGGGGCCACTTGGCCACGATGCTGTCACGTAATAATTCCTGATAAAATAATAAAAAAAACTTGAGTTCCGGAGCCGTAGTTCTAGATACCTTTATTACACAATAAGATTTATAAGTACAAATAGTAATATAATTATAGTGAGTTATTTTACAATGAGGTTGACACTTCGAGACGCACTGTCAGACTGACTTAACGTGTCGCTTGAGGAGCGCTATTAGGTTTTGCACACGGTACGCATATTGCTCACGGTTTCCCGGAACGGTGAGATAGCTGGACTTCGCCAGGATGTGTGGTGTCGGTCGTTAAGGGAGATAACAGAGAATTTTGACGTCACAATGCCGAGGGTGTGCAAGTCTGGACATTATAAAACTGTCTCTTGTCTTCTGCAGGGCGACCACCCGCGGATTGCCTCTAACGTGTTACTGCCATCGACGAAGACCTTGCCTATTGTGTTGTCAGCTGTCCCTCTTGACATTAACTTCTAAAAAGAACTTTCAACGTCGAATGCCAACTCCACGTTAGAAATGGTTCATATTACACCGAATGTATGTGTTTAACAATTTTCTTTATTTCATTTTTGTAGTTCCTTCATGCATCGTTATGCAGATGCGGCAAACTTCATCTTAGTTTCATTCTAATATCATTATACGTTTTGTATGATCCATGTTAATTGCATATTATTTTGTTGCGGATACAAGAACCTCAAACACTTGGAGTAAGATCGAAGTGGTAATTGTTGAGTTGTATTTCAGGGGCAAGAACAATGACCAATGTGAGGTACCTTAGATAAATATATAGATATATTTAAATACGTTGCTGACTACATTTGGTTAACCGCGCGTAAGCTCTACAACATGTCGCGTGGACGGATCGTAAGAGCGGACTAGCCCGCGCGCTGGCCGGAAGGGCCCAAACTGGTGGAGCATGCTGGAATGTTCCACATGCGCGTGCGCACTTTGAATAGGTTTTCAAACAGTAATAAAATGTGCAATGCACATAAAACATACAGTAAGTCCATATTCAATATTTCAGGAATAAACAGTGGCGCGCTCCGTTCCAGGTAACAAGCCGCCTTCGTGGGTCGACCGTAAACGGCTGATGTCATTCAGACCTGAATCATTTTTATTTAGGGGGTGACTCAGTGACTGTGTGGACGAGCTTGTCCTCTGTCGCGGGGTGCCGAATGATGTGTTTAAACGAGTGCATGCGTTAATTGTTTATTGTTCGAAGCTTCGCTCGATAGGATGATATCTTATTTAAAGAT
Source organism: Dufourea novaeangliae (assembly GCF_001272555.1). Taxonomy (NCBI): domain Eukaryota; kingdom Metazoa; phylum Arthropoda; class Insecta; order Hymenoptera; family Halictidae; genus Dufourea; species Dufourea novaeangliae. The sequence continues at coordinate 11,010 of NW_015374107.1, read as the reverse complement.
ATTAATAAGCGAGTTTTATCGAGTAATCAGAGTTAATGCGATACATGTGGATTCGACTCAAATGCCGGGGGCACAAGTTCTCGACATCTTCTACGAGGTAAGTAAACAGCTGTTCTACCGACTTTTCCTGCACGTCGTCTTTAAAGTGACTGTACGCCCCTGATGAGCCGTGATTCGCTGACACTCCGTGCGCGCGGATTGCCATGATTTGGGTCAATGTTTAAACGCTTATAACTAACAAACGAAGCATTTTTCGCAATTTCGTTATTCTTGATTTTTGTCTTATTTCGCCTCGAAGAATCATCCCTTGAATTTTTTCCCACTAGTTGTCGAACACCCTGTATAAAGCAATGTCCAAGGATAAAAATGTATCAAAAGTAAAGGGGTGCTTTGGAGTGCAAAAAAGTAATTCAATGTTTTATACTTGATTGTACGAAAAAAACACTGTCTTCGAATTGTTATTTTATCAAAACCACACGAAAAAGTGAAGGAAACAAGGTGTCAAATTAATCTACATACCTTCCTCTATATCCTACATATGTTGTTATTGCACTTTTTTAACACTACACTTGTTATAAATCACTTTCTTAATATAGGTTTCTTGGCATTTTCTTCGAGCACAAAAATTGTTGACTTTCAAGCCTCAATTTGTTGTTAAATACTGCTGTTTTCGAAAAACCAAGATAACAGTTTACATTTATTCATTCTTAGGAACATAGGGACGAAGTTTCATTCATTTTGAACAAAGATTAAATTTTAGGTTTTGGCCAGCTTTTCGGGTCAAATACCCCACTGTGCGGTGTGTGGAGACATTTCTCTCAGTCGCCTGGGTTTTTGGTAGAGGCCACTAGGTGGCGAGTTCTCTCGCAAGCGGTAATTAGAACGTTTGGCTACTTAAGGGGTTCCGCCGAGGAGTAACCCAGGCGTCTGGGGTAGGGGTCGTCTACCGTCAGCCCTACTGATGAGTCCTGGTAGACGATTTCCGAGACGAAATTCCGTGTTTTTGAGCCGCCTATAATACATTTGGCGCGATGGGTTATTCTGGCAGCAAGCGCTGCCCAGGTGATTCACGAGGTCAGCCGATGATTGTTCAGTCCCGCTTACCTCGTAGTCGAACATATTTTAACGAGTCAGCAGATTTAATGTCGTGCCATGATTTGTATTGGATGTATCAGCAAGTTTAAAAAAAATCTATTGGGGTATCGTCTGATGTCGTACGTCACACCACTTCGGCAACGAGGTAAGCAGCGTGTCCTTCCAGGTGGTTGCGGCACTGACAGTCATCGACCGAGTCCGTGAACCAGCTAGGCAGCTCTCGCTAGTACTAACTTAGTAGTAATATAACCCGTTGTCCTTGACGTATTTCATTTGTATCTTCGATAACACTGTTCAACAAATTTGAACATTTTTCCTTTTTTGTAACCTCGAATAAGCGTTTCTGATAGATCTTCACGAGCGGAATGCGAATTTGCAAACCGTTTCTTTCCAGTACGTCCAGTTTTTGAAAAAATCAATTTTAAAAAAAATTGCAAATTTTCAACTTTGGAGCTGTATTGTGCTTTTACAGTAATAGTTATTCAGTTTCTTTTTACAAGTATTAATTCTCTGGACTCTTGCGAACAAAATTACATAAATTGTTATTAAATTATAGACATCTAAATATGTTTAAACAATGTTCAATAAATTATAGTAATAATTTATATCATTTTGTTTGGAAGAGTCCAGAGAACTATTTCGTGTCAAAAGAAGCTGAATAACTATTACTGTAGAAACACAACACAGTTCCACAGTTGAAAATTTGCAATTTTTTAAAAATGGATTTTTTCAAGAACTGGACGTGCTGGAAAGAAACGGTTTGCAGATTCGTATTCAACTCACAATGGTCTACCAGAAACGCTTATTGAAAAGTACAAACATTTTTATGTGTTAAACAGTGTAATTAATAACTTCGGAAACGAAGCTTCCAGAGCGATTTTGTGATTCTTAATTTTCATCTTAGCTTAGCGTGTAGAGTACACCACGTTAAAAATGTCTCACATTTTTATTGAAACCCTGATACAGTAGGCTCTAACTATAATGTCATTTTCGGGGCTGTAGGAGAGTAAAATGGCAATGAGTTTAGAACTCCCTCTATGCTAAGTTCTGTCGCCATGGCCTCGGCCATAGCGCCTGCGCAAAAGCTGGATCGTACTGGTGCGCCAGCGTACGCAATGTGGTGGGAGAACGAATGTGTGTACGCGAAAGTACGTGTGAAGGGGAAGTGACCCACGTGGCAATGTGTTCAGTGGCATTAAAGTTAGAGTCTACTGTAATAGTAATTTTCTAATGTTTTTTATATTACTCATTTGGTAAAAATTGCGTTTCTTCAAAATCACACAGCCCTTTTTCTAAATATAATCTGCAACATATACACATTAGATATACGCTTTGTTGAACTTGAAAATAAAAGTGTCTGTGAGTATAGGTATTAGAAGTATCAAAATGTACTCTAGTTATGTACTACTTCCAAAGAATGTCTAAAGAACAGGTTGCTTCCTTGAGAAAGCTTTTTATTTACAACACAAAGGAGAATACATATTGAGAATGTTTTGCTTTTCGGAGTGAAACTCTTCTTCAGTATGTAAAATAATTCCATGATTACCTGATTGTTATAAACTTTTTAATTCTTTCTAAAGTATTTGATTTAGAAGTGTACATACATATGTAATATATATACACACTCACACAGAGGAGTCTCTACTGATTGTGAGTATTTATTTACATATATTACATTACTCTATGGTGTGGTGTTTGGTCTCAGTATGCGTTTGACTATTGTTGGGGCTAAACAACTTAAGTAACATAAAAACACTTTAATGATCTCGTGACAAGTATTTCGAATATTTTGTCGTTATAGTTTGTGTGATTATTGTTAGATTATAAACAATGCGATTATTAAGTTGTAGCTAAACAAATCGTTAAGTGTATAAATTACCATTTTTTTCTCATAGTATTACGTTGGGGCTACCTTCCTCCTTTATTTTGGACTGAATACTATTGTAATGATAATATTAAAATATTTATTTAAATTATTTTAAATTGCATGATAATGTGGAAAATGCACTGAACTGCCAATTATGAAACCAACAGTCAACAAGTTTCTGCTTCTTAGTTTTTAATTAGTAAATGAAACGAACAGTGGTAAATAATGTTAAGATCAATTATTAAATCTTAAGGTTTGCTCAGGAAGTACTACCTACATATCAATAAACTATTGATTATATAGTTGATATTAGTACAAAATAGTTTGATTTTACAATGGCTTAGACTTTCAGAATTTTATAAACTGTCATCTGTAAAAAGAAACACCGGTTTCAAGAGTTAATACATTATTCTGTATTATATTCATTTCAATATTATGTTGAAAGGATACGAAAGAATTTCAAAATACAGTTTCTACTCGTTTTGCTCTTATATTATATAAATGATTTTTGGTTCATTTAGGAATAGCTATTACTTTTGGAACAATCCTTATGAACTTTTAGATTTATTTTAAAACAATAATAATTACCAAAAAAAAATTAAATAGGAATACGTGTGCATTAATGGTTTCACTGTGGTTAAAGTGATATAGAAATGTTATTAGTTTTCATTAATTGATCCAGTTTGTTCTGTTTTTTATCTCAATGCATAAAATCCGTAGTCTCATTATAAATTAATTAACAAGATTGTTATTTTTCTACAATGATGTTACCTTGTTTGTAAATGTCCTTCGAAATAATACTTTTAAGCAATCTATTTACTCATAATTCAACCAGGAAAAAAGTTAGTTGTCTATAATTTGTATACAGAAACGCAATAAGAACTATTTTATATCCTGTAACATAAGTATATACAATAGAGTGGTCAGTGATTTGTATTTTGTAAAGCGTTGTATTCTCGTTGAGACATTCATAAACTGAATTTAACTTGTTTACGAAAAAACCTGATTCATAAGTTATTCGAAGTAGTCTTTGCGTAGAATAAGACGAAGCGTACATGTTATTATTTATGTTGCACACAAAAGTATTTGTTTATAAACAGTCATTCAATTTAAGCCTCCAAAACTTTTATTTCTCTCTTAAAATACTCTTTTTTTCTTAAACATACTGCTAGAAATTAGTATTGATTTGTTAGAAATATTTCCGTATATACTTTGACTTCGATCACCTTCGAGGTTTTGGGGTAAGTGCCGTGTCTCTTGACACAGTCCTCTTGCCAGGGAGTCCCCCCCGACTCTCCCCACTCTGTGGCCAGATCCTTTATTTAAAATCTTTTATCACACGCACCTTGGTAGCAACCGGCAACCGACAACCCAGTATCGGGCTCTTTGCCGTCACACAACACCCGGACGCCGAGGCCGCGAGGAATCAACAATGTATCGCCACTCGTGCCGCCACCGAACCTAAACACCGATGATATGTTTAAGATTCCGGCTATTGGCGATGCAATCTCTTCTCAAGAAGCTGACATCACGTGCCTCTCCTTTCAAATGAATCGACGCTAACAGATTAGACTGCGGATTTCATACATTTGTAGCATTAATAAATATGTAAGACACAACGAATCACGAATTTTTATAATATTTAATAAATATTCTCGTGGAGGAAGCAAATATTAAATTAACTCATTTTTTTCGGTAAATGCTTACTTGCATAAATGTCCGCAGTCTAATAATGGTGTATTTTTTAATACAGAATTAGCAAAGTAAATTATATCTCATAACTTTATTTGTCGTAAGAATTGTATTTTATTGGCTTGACACTTACAAGTTTGTAGTTGCAATGATTTATTGTATGCCCATTTTTAGTACATGGATTTGTACTATATCGTGCGGGCGTGTGCGTACATATAGTGTAACCGTTCTTTTATAATGGTTCTAACCGACTAACAGTGAGGTGGTTACGAGCCCCTTGGTCCTTTTACTCGACTTATCTAGACTGGTTCGTGCCTCCAGGCACTGGATAGCGGAGACATCTGGTTGGTATGAGAAGAAAGTTGGAGATGTTTTTAGGTTAACAAACTTCACGTATATTCTGTTCAACTTGGTTAAACAACAATTACTGCCCTGCCGCGAATTGGATTATCGTGCAATTTGAATTGTACTGACGACGTTTCGGAGGTACGTATATACAATATTCTCTCGGAGGTGTGTCCTTGTTGATTGTCACGGTTAATTTGATTTGCAAAATTACCGTACGCGTACGACTGAGGACTTGTCACATCACTCACGTGTATGGCCAAAGTTCGGAGAAAATGGGTGAGTGGAGACAAGCATAAGGCCCCAGTCAATCTGCAACACCCAAGAGCGCACTCGTCAGCACCATGCGTGGATTTCGAGTGATCTCCGGTGTCGGGAGAAAGACTACGACCATGCAGAATCCGATCCTGTATCGCAAGTCGAATACGAAGCGGAGATAGTCAAATTCCTTAGTCACCCGTGAATAAAATGTTACGATCCGGAGCTCGCTATGACAAGGACACGTGAATCAACACGTATTCAACGTTCCTTGTCTACACGCGGTTGTACAGAACCGAAAAACGTGTACCGTTAGAATGATACGAATACTATAAGAGAGAAGTTGTACCTTTCTATTGTTTTACGGCTATGTACAATACAACGTTACACTGACTGCTGCGTGGTCCACGACTGATAACTTTAAATTACGAAGACTTCCCAAATTTCCGTGTTCTGGCTGTGCCAAGGCGCGATTTGTGCACTTGACTCCTCGGTTTGAGGCGCATACGTAACGAGGACAAGAAAGGCGGTTTGACGATCTTACCAGGTCGGTTTGACCTCTCGATTACGTACTGGGTTTCGCCGTACGGAACCCCTTTAAAATCACATGTTAATCAGTTCGCTTCCCAGCGCAGAGTGCTGATCGACGGGTTCGTATCAGTGATGCCAGAATCGTGGTACTGTTTACCCCCACCACTCTCAGACTCCGACGTACCATCGTCTCTCACTATGCGTCCCGGCTACCCCCACTTTACGTCCACCGTGCTGGCACTCCCAAGCGTATCCCAGCCCTGTCCGTGTGCGCTGGCCGTTCGAGAGACGGTGAGCTATATTTAGAAAAGAGTAGGGGTAAACAGTACCACGATTCTGGCATCACTGGTTCGTATCGACCTCCTTCGATCAGCATCTGGTGGGGATCGATGCGCACGCATTCTTGATAGATGGTGGGGCATTCTCGCTCCGATTCCATGGCATGGATCGTGAGCAGCGTGGATCCTCGCGGTGGGGAAAATCGCCGCTGCTCGCCAATATACATATACAGGGTGTCCCAAAAATGTCCTCCGACCCGGAAATGGGGCACTCGGGGGGTGAATTGGAACAACTTTTTCCTTAGCAACAATGTAAACTGAGGCTTCGTTACCGAGATATTAACGAAAAACCGCGACCAATCAGAGCGCGAGTTTGCCAGCCGAGTTCCCGCGCTAGCGGCGGAATGGAAGCTCCAAACAAGTAGGTCAGCATGTATCGCAGGAAACTGCGTATAATAGCAAATAAAAAAGACGTAACAAATACATTCATACTTTTTATCATCTGTCGTTTGTTATTTAAAGAGATCAATGAATGAAATGTAAATGTAGGCAAATTATGTGTCACGTAAAAAGACGAATGCACATTTACATTTTTGTAAATTCCTTTTTACGAATTTGTAAATTTCCTTTTCAAATAACGTGTGAACGAAAAGGTAATGTAACAGAGAATAAACGAGAAGTGATCGTAATTTGGTATTGGTATAAAAATTCGTAGTTTAATAACTGTCAACAATGTTACTGATAATGAATAAGTTTCTTCAAAAAGCCCGAAGAAAAAGTTAGGTACAGAAACTTGCAGAATTATCGCCGGAAATAAGCCATAGCTTGCGTTAAATTAAGAAAATAATAATCAGCAATAAATTGATTAGAACTCACCCTTTCGGAAATTCACCTGCAGTTTGCAAACCTGTGTTACTAGGTCACTGAACCGATCCTGGTCATCGACGGCCGAAACGGTTTATAGCAGGGTATTGCCCAGTTCGCAGGTGTTCGCAGGTATATCTCACCAGCCGAAGTTCAGGGTTGTAACGTTAAGTGTGTCCTGGTTATTCCACCGAATACGTACTCACTTCACTGCACGACCACTAACACTGATCACCCTACACAATCACTTAATGTATTTTTAATCCAACGTGTTGTTACTACGTTAGGAAAATTCGTGGTCCCGGAAAGGGCCGATTGCATTGGAAAGACCCGCATATGCGTTATTCTGTACGTACCACCATAGCATTGCTTAATACTCCCGTGAACTGAACATCTCTGTCGCCCGATTACTAACCGACTGACAGAATTTTTCCGAAAGGGCTTCCTCTACGCCCAGGTAGTTTCCCATCGTTACATTGTGAGTTCACTCCCACAACGACAAGATTTAGGTAAAACGAAACCAACGGTTCTAGGATAACACGTGCTTTACAGAAGTGCAAGGAAAGAACCGTCGCGCAGTTTCTCCAAGGCGCCGTAGCCCGTTAATTTATTGCCAGGGTACCCACTGCTTCGAGATAGAAAACAGACATCACGTGCATCGGCTTGAAAATGTCCGAAATGAAGAGAACCACCAACGTATCCCTTGCTTCGCGTTGGAAAGTACAATGTACATTGTCTATCTCGAGGAGCAGGAAAAAAAATTTACCGACACGTGTCAGTTGACACTGTTTGGCCCTGGCCGACCACCCTTGTAGAGGCCGGAGCGGAATTTTCGGTTATTTATGGCTCAATTTCTTCGGCCTTAACCTGCTATAAACTGTTTCGGCCGTCGATGACCAGGATCGGTTCAGTGACCTAGTGACATAGGTTTGCAAACTGCAGGTGAATTTCCGGAAGGGTGAGTTCTAATCAATTTATTGCTGATTACTATTTTTTTAATTTAACGCAAGGTATGACTTGTTTCCGGCGATAATTCTGCAAGTTTCTGTACCTAACTTTTTCTTCGGGCTTTTTGAAGAAACTTATTCATTATCAGTAACATTGTTGACCGTTATTAAACTACGAATTTTTATACCAATACCGAGTTACGATCACTTCTCGTTCATTCTCTGTTACATTACCTTTCGTTCACACGTTATTTGAAAAGGAAATTTACAAATTCGTAAAAAGGAATTTACAAAAAAGTAAATGTGCATTCGTCTTTTTACGTTACACATAATTTGCCTACATTTACGTTTCATTCATTAATCTCTTTAAGTAACAAACGGCAGATGATAAAAAGTATGATTGTATTTGTTACGTCTTTTTTATTCGCTATTAGACGCAATTTCCTGCGATGCATGCTGACCTACTTGTTTGGAGCTTCGTAGTACAAGCGTAGCGCGTAGCCACCGCTAGCGAGGGAACTCGGCTGGCAAACTCGCGCTCTGATTGGTCGCAGTTTTTCGTTAATATCTCGGTAACGAAGCCTCAGTTTACATTGTTGCTAAGGAAAACTTTGTTCCAATTCACCCCCGAGTGCCCCATTTCCGGGTCGAAGGACATTTTTGGGACACCCTGTATAAGAGTATAAGAGGCATATTTGAAATGTTCATTATAGGCTAAGATAAAAAAGTTGAAAAAAGTGTCTGTTACTATTTTTGTTCGTGTTTTGTCAAACATTTTCCTATACATTGTGAATCAACTAATTACAATTAAATTATTAAAACTTAATTATCTAGTGTAAGAAACGATTGAATATTAAGGAGCTAAGAAAACTCGCGCAAACAATGATGGTATAACCGAATATATATTTGCTACGTCGTCTCGAACAGTGCGTGTCAAACAACTGCAGATACAAGAATGACCCTCTTCGACCGGGAGGTCCCTTCGTCGTCGTCCACGGAAAACTCCTCAAGGGTCCGTGGTTAATTTACGATATCCCAGGCGTCGTATTGTCGGGCCCCGTTACTGCGCTCGCCATAACGTAAACAGTGCAGCAGCTATCTGGGCATTCGGTCGTGTTTATACGACGCTTGCGTTGAAATTTCTAACACTAGACTAATTCTTAACTTCTCATAAACATTCAAATCATTATATGGATAACTAGTTGACGTACCCGCTCTCGCGCGGGCAGTTTCATATTGTAAATCATATTTTAGTTCGTATATACAGACTGGACTGTAATATACCGTGAATAAATAAGCAGCATAGAATTTTGGATAGTGCAATATGAATCACATCGATT
>NW_015374107.1:0-1627 GCF_001272555.1 Dufourea novaeangliae | reverse complement strand
CATGAATGAAAATTTAATCTTTTATAGTTTTCAGTATATATTCATTAAAGTGTCACGAATGAACTGAGGAGATTCTGTCGGTGGAAATGAGTCCAAATACAAGATCATTCGGATTATTTTCCATAATATATCATTTTCATCCGCAACATTACGTATGAATAACAATTGTTCAATTACACTCGAATTTGGACACATTTTAATCGGGAGAATCTCTTCAATTCATTCATAACATTTTCATTAATATATATTGCAAATTGTAAAAGTTTAAATTTTCATTCATGCGTCACTCCTTACTCATCTACGTCTGTTTACATTGTAACCGTTATTTTATACTTGGTTCTATTTTGTTATAACCGACTAGCCGCGGGGTTGGTTACGAACCCCTCGGTCTTGTCACGTAACCTATTGAGATTGGTTCGTGCCTCCAGGCACTGGCCAGCGGAGAGATCTGGTTGGTACAAGAAGAAAGTTGGAAACGTTTTGAGAGTAACAAAGTTTCACGTATATTGTGTTGAAATTGATATTTACAAAGAATTGTTGCTGTGCTCGCGATTGAGGTTAGAGTTCAGATTGAATTGCGAAATTTATGCGTCGATTGATTTAACGGTTCGTTATGCCTTAGTTAGTTAGTTAGTATCACGTTTCTCCCGGGAGAGGGGAAGTGCGATTTCCCCCCCAAGGCCCAGCTGTGGCTGCTAGTGCCGGTAGCTTTCACACAGCCCCCGCCACAATAGCCGGGACTGCGGTGGGCGTTACCCGGGGATGCAATTTCCCCCGGCTTTCCAACCCGACCAACTTTTTTGGGCCCGGTACGCATGGAGGCGAGGAAGTACTCGCCCGGGGGGCGGAGAGTCACTAGGATCGTCCCTTCCCTACCTAAATAATTAGCTATGGAGTATATCGTCGGGGCAACCGATCCTTCGTCTCCAAAGTGAGTACCGGCTCACTCTTGGCTTCACCCACAGACCGAGTCTGTACCAGGGGTGGAATCATCGTGCTTGCGTACGTTCCATCATCGAGAGAGAGCTGTGTCGCCTGTTTCAACCCCCTATTGTTCTACCTGCCTATGTCCCAAATATTTCAGGATCCCCCCCTCCTCTGGTACCCCTCACAAGTCTACCACCCCCCACTAGGACAGGGAGGGAGTCCCGGGACTCCGACAGCGATACATGGGGAGGCCGTTCTAGCCGACCTCAAGGAGAGACGTGGTCGGGTTCGGCGATCACCTCCCCCGGGAGCCGCAGTGGACCATAAATGAATCCACCGCCAGTGTGAAGCTAGTCTAAAATTATAGCTGGGTATGTGAATTTACTAGAATGGAAAACGAGGTAGAGTAGATCGCGCCCTCCCCCCACCCTAGAGTCTGCAAGGAACGCGACGCGAGACGATGGCCCACCGGTCTTCGCCGAAATTTCTCCGAAGAGGAAATATCAGGTTCATCAGGGACCACCGCTCGCGTTCTGGGTCGCAGGTCTCGCCCCTCCCTAATGGTCGACGCTCTCTCCCTCCGGCGTACCACGGATCGTTGCAGCGTGTGCCAAGCGCCTTCGTGACCCGTCGACAAATGTGTTCCGGGGTCACGAATGTTTACCGGCACATGGGGCCTATTTTCGGTAATGCCATACCT